>NW_028227302.1:926026-1202179 GCF_978045245.1 Mus caroli
GTTTCTTATATTCTAAGTTTTTCAGTGCAACTCACTCATATACTATGTACTACACTGTGCGTTTCTTAAATTCTAAGTTTTTCAGTGCAACTCACTCATATACTATGTACTACAATGTGCGTTTCTTATATTCTAAGTTTTTCAGTGCAACTCACTCATATACTATATATTACACTTTGCGTTTCTTATATTCTAAGTTTTTCAGTGCAACTCACTCATATACTATGTACTACACTGTGCATTTCGTGTAATGCGGGTTTTTCAGTAAATTCTAAGTTTTTCAGTGCAACTCACTCATATACTATGTACTACACTGTGCGTTTCTTATATTCTAAGTTTTTCAGTGCAACTCACTCATATACTATGTACTACACTGTGCGTTTCTTAAATTCTAAGTTTTTCAGTGCAACTCACTCATATACTATGTACTACAATGTGCGTTTCTTATATTCTAAGTTTTTCAGTGCAACTCACTCATATACTATGTACTACACTGTGTGTTTCTTATATTCTAAGTTTTTCAGTGCAACTCACTCATATACTATGTACTACACTGTGCGTTTCTTATATTCTAAGTTTTTCAGTGCAACTCACTCATATACTATGTACTACACTGTGCGTTTCTTATATTCTAAGTTTTTCAGTGCAACTCACTCATATACTATGTACTACACTGTGCGTTTCTTATATTCTAAGTTTTTCAGTGCAACTCACTCATATACTATGTATTACACTGTGCGTTTCTTATATTCTAAGTTTTTCAGTGCAACTCACTCATATACTATGTACTACACTGTGCGTTTCTTATATTCTAAGTTTTTCAGTGCAACTCACTCATATACTATGTACTACACTGTGCGTTTCTTATATTCTAAGTTTTTCAGTGCAACTCACTCATATACTATGTACTACACTGTGCGTTTCTTAAATTCTAAGTTTTTCAGTGCAACTCACTCATATACTATGTACTACCCTGTGTGTTTCTTAAATTCTAAGTTTTTCAGTGCAACTCAATCATATACTATGTACTACACTGTGCGTTTCTTAAATTCTAAGTTTTTCAGTGCAACTCACTCATATATTATGTACTACACTGTGCGTTTCTTATATTCTAAGTTTTTCAGTGCAACTCACTCATATACTATGTACTACACTGTGCGTTTCTTATATTCTAAGTTTTTCAGTGCAACTCACTCATATACTATGTACTACACTGTGCATTTCGTGTAATGCGGGTTTTTCAGTAAATTCTAAGTTTTTCAGTGCAACTCACTCATATACTATGTACTACACTGTGCGTTTCTTATATTCTAAGTTTTTCAGTGCAACTCACTCATATACTATGTACTACACTGTGCGTTTCTTATATTCTAAGTTTTTCAGTGCAACTCACTCATATACTATGTACTACACTGTGCGTTTCGTGTAATGCGGGTTTTTCAGTAAATTCTAAGTTTTTCAGTGCAACTCACTCATATACTATGTACTACACTGTGCGTTTCTTATATTCTAAGTTTTTCAGTGCAACTCACTCATATACTATGTACTACACTGTGCGTTTCTTATATTCTAAGTTTTTCAGTGCAACTCACTCATATACTATGTACTACACTGTGCGTTTCTTAAATTCTAAGTTTTTCAGTGCAACTCACTCATATACTATGTACTACAATGTGCGTTTCTTATATTCTAAGTTTTTCAGTGCAACTCACTCATATACTATGTACTACACTGTGCGTTTCTTATATTCTAAGTTTTTCAGTGCAACTCACTCATATATTATGTACTACACTGTGCATTTCGTGTAATGCGGGTTTTTCAGTAAATTCTAAGTTTTTCAGTGCAACTCACTCATATACTATGTACTACACTGTGCGTTTCTTATATTCTAAGTTTTTCAGTGCAACTCACTCATATACTATGTACTACACTGTGCATTTCGTGTAATGCGGGTTTTTCAGTAAATTCTAAGTTTTTCAGTGCAACTCACTCATATACTATGTACTACACTGTGCGTTTCTTATATTCTAAGTTTTTCAGTGCAACTCACTCATATACTATGTACTACACTGTGCGATTCGTGTAATGCGGGTTTTTCTGTAAATTCAAAGTTTTTCAATGCAACTCACTCATATACTATGTACTACACTGTGCGTTTCTTATATTCTAAGTTTTTCAGTGCAACTCACTCATATACTATGTACTACACTGTGCGTTTCTTATATTCTAAGTTTTTCAGTGCAACTCACTCATATACTATGTACTACACTGTGCGTTTCTTATATTCTAAGTTTTTCAGTGCAACTCACTCATATACTATGTACTACACTGTGCGTTTCTTAAATTCTAAGTTTTTCAGTGCAACTCACTCATATACTATGTACTACAATGTGCGTTTCTTATATTCTAAGTTTTTCAGTGCAACTCACTCATATACTATGTACTACACTGTGTGTTTCTTATATTCTAAGTTTTTCAGTGCAACTCACTCATATACTATGTACTACACTGTGCGTTTCTTATATTCTAAGTTTTTCAGTGCAACTCACTCATATACTATGTACTACACTGTGCGTTTCTTATATTCTAAGTTTTTCAGTGCAACTCACTCATATACTATGTACTACACTGTGCGTTTCTTATATTCTAAGTTTTTCAGTGCAACTCACTCATATACTATGTATTACACTGTGCGTTTCTTATATTCTAAGTTTTTCAGTGCAACTCACTCATATACTATGTACTACACTGTGCGTTTCTTATATTCTAAGTTTTTCAGTGCAACTCACTCATATACTATGTACTACACTGTGCGTTTCTTATATTCTAAGTTTTTCAGTGCAACTCACTCATATACTATGTACTACACTGTGCGTTTCTTAAATTCTAAGTTTTTCAGTGCAACTCACTCATATACTATGTACTACACTGTGTGTTTCTTAAATTCTAAGTTTTTCAGTGCAACTCAATCATATACTATGTACTACACTGTGCGTTTCTTAAATTCTAAGTTTTTCAGTGCAACTCACTCATATATTATGTACTACACTGTGCGTTTCTTATATTCTAAGTTTTTCAGTGCAACTCACTCATATACTATGTACTACACTGTGCGTTTCTTATATTCTAAGTTTTTCAGTGCAACTCACTCATATACTATGTACTACACTGTGCATTTCGTGTAATGCGGGTTTTTCAGTAAATTCTAAGTTTTTCAGTGCAACTCACTCATATACTATGTACTACACTGTGCGTTTCTTATATTCTAAGTTTTTCAGTGCAACTCACTCATATATTATGTACTACACTGTGCATTTCGTGTAATGCGGGTTTTTCAGTAAATTCTAAGTTTTTCAGTGCAACTCACTCATATACTATGTACTACACTGTGCGTTTCTTATATTCTAAGTTTTTCAGTGCAACTCACTCATATACTATGTACTACACTGTGCGTTTCGTGTAATGCGGGTTTTTCAGTAAATTCTAAGTTTTTCAGTGCAACTCACTCATATACTATGTACTACACTGTGCGTTTCTTATATTCTAAGTTTTTCAGTGCAACTCACTCATATACTATGTACTACACTGTGCGTTTCTTATATTCTAAGTTTTTCAGTGCAACTCACTCATATACTATGTACTACACTGTGCGTTTCTTAAATTCTAAGTTTTTCAGTGCAACTCACTCATATACTATGTACTACAATGTGCGTTTCTTATATTCTAAGTTTTTCAGTGCAACTCACTCATATACTATGTACTACACTGTGCGTTTCTTATATTCTAAGTTTTTCAGTGCAACTCACTCATATACTATGTACTACACTGTGCGTTTCGTGTAATGCGGGTTTTTCTGTAAATTCAAAGTTTTTCAATGCAACTCACTCATATACTATGTACTACACTGTGCGTTTCTTATATTCTAAGTTTTTCAGTGCAACTCACTCATATACTATGTACTACACTGTGCGTTTCTTATATTCTAAGTTTTTCAGTGCAACTCACTCATATACTATGTACTACACTGTGCGTTTCTTAAATTTTAAGTTTTTCAGTGCAACTCACTCATATACTATGTACTACACTGTGCGTTTCTTAAATTCTAAGTTTTTCAGTGCAACTCACTCATATACTATGTACTACACTGTGCGTTTCTTATATTCTAAGTTTTTCAGTGCAACTCACTCATATACTATGTACTACACTGTGCGTTTCTTATATTCTAAGTTTTTCAGTGCAACTCACTCATATACTATGTACTACACTGTGCGTTTCTTATATTCTAAGTTTTAAGTGCAACTCACTCATATACTATGTACTACACTGTGCGTTTCTTATATTCTAAGTTTTTCAGTGCAACTCACTCATATACTATGTATTACACTGTGCGTTTCTTATATTCTAAGTTTTTCAGTGCAACTCACTCATATACTATGTACTACACTGTGCGTTTCTTATATTCTAAGTTTTTCAGTGCAACTCACTCATATACTATGTACTACACTGTGCGTTTCTTATATTCTAAGTTTTTCAGTGCAACTCACTCATATACTATGTACTACACTGTGCGTTTCTTATATTCTAAGTTTTTCAGTGCAACTCACTCATATACTATGTACTACACTGTGCGTTTCTTATATTCTAAGTTTTTCAGTGCAACTCACTCATATACTATGTACTACACTGTGCGTTTCTTATATTCTACGTTTTTCAGTGCAACTCACTCATATACTATGTACTACACTGTGCGTTTCTTATATTCTAAGTTTTTCAGTGCAACTCACTCATATACTATGTATTACACTGTGCGTTTCTTATATTCTAAGTTTTTCAGTGCAACTCACTCATATACTATGTACTACACTGTGCATTTCGTGTAATGCGGGTTTTTCAGTAAATTCTAAGTTTTTCAGTGCAACTCACTCATATACTATGTACTACACTGTGCGTTTCTTATATTCTAAGTTTTTCAGTGCAACTCACTCATATACTATGTACTACACTGTGCATTTCGTGTAATGCGGGTTTTTCAGTAAATTCTAAGTTTTTCAGTGCAACTCACTCATATACTATGTACTACACTGTGCGTTTCTTATATTCTAAGTTTTTCAGTGCAACTCACTCATATACTATGTACTACACTGTGCGTTTCTTATATTCTAAGTTTTTCAGTGCAACTCACTCATATACTATGTACTACACTGTGCGTTTCTTAAATTCTAAGTTTTTCAGTGCAACTCACTCATATACTATGTACTACAATGTGCGTTTCTTATATTCTAAGTTTTTCAGTGCAACTCACTCATATACTATGTACTACACTGTGCGTTTCTTATATTCTAAGTTTTTCAGTGCAACTCACTCATATAATATGTACTACACTGTGCATTTCGTGTAATGCGGGTTTTTCAGTAAATTCTAAGTTTTTCAGTGCAACTCACTCATATACTATGTACTACACTGTGCGTTTCTTATATTCTAAGTTTTTCAGTGCAACTCACTCATATACTATGTACTACACTGTGCATTTCGTGTAATGCGGGTTTTTCAGTAAATTCTAAGTTTTTCAGTGCAACTCACTCATATACTATGTACTACACTGTGCGTTTCTTATATTCTAAGTTTTTCAGTGCAACTCACTCATATACTATGTACTACACTGTGCGTTTCGTGTAATGCGGGTTTTTCAGTAAATTCTAAGTTTTTCAATGCAACTCACTCATATACTATGTACTACACTGTGCGTTTCTTATATTCTAAGTTTTTCAGTGCAACTCACTCATATACTATGTACTACACTGTGCGTTTCTTATATTCTAAGTTTTTCAGTGCAACTCACTCATATACTATGTACTACACTGTGCGTTTCTTAAATTTTAAGTTTTTCAGTGCAACTCACTCATATACTATGTACTACACTGTGCGTTTCTTAAATTCTAAGTTTTTCAGTGCAACTCACTCATATACTATGTACTACACTGTGCGTTTCTTATATTCTAAGTTTTTCAGTGCAACTCACTCATATACTATGTACTACACTGTGCGTTTCTTATATTCTAAGTTTTTCAGTGCAACTCACTCATATACTATGTACTACACTGTGCGTTTCTTATATTCTAAGTTTTTCAGTGCAACTCACTCATATACTATGTACTACACTGTGCGTTTCTTATATTCTAAGTTTTTCAGTGCAACTCACTCATATACTATGTATTACACTGTGCGTTTCTTATATTCTAAGTTTTTCAGTGCAACTCACTCATATACTATGTACTACACTGTGCGTTTCTTATATTCTAAGTTTTTCAGTGCAACTCACTCATATACTATGTACTACACTGTGCGTTTCTTATATTCTAAGTTTTTCAGTGCAACTCACTCATATAGTATGTACTACACTGTGCGTTTCTTATATTCTAAGTTTTTCAGTGCAACTCACTCAAATACTATGTACTACACTGTGCATTTCTTGTAATACGGGTTTTTCAGTAAATTCTAAGTTTTTCAGTGCAACTCACTCATATACTATGTACTACACTGTGCGTTTCTTAAATTCTAAGTTTTTCAGTGCAACTCACTCATATACTATGTACTACACTGTGCGTTTCTTAAATTCTAAGTTTTTCAGTGCAACTCACTCATATACTATGTACTACACTGTGCGTTTCTTATATTCTAAGTTTTTCAGTGCAACTCACTCATATACTATGTACTACACTGTGCGTTTCTTATATTCTAAGTTTTTCAGTGCAACTCACTCATATACTATGTACTACACTGTGCGTTTCTTATATTCTACGTTTTTCAGTGCAACTCACTCATATACTATGTACTACACTGTGCGTTTCTTATATTCTAAGTTTTTCAGTGCAACTCACTCATATACTATGTATTACACTGTGCGTTTCTTATATTCTAAGTTTTTCAGTGCAACTCACTCATATACTATGTACTACACTGTGCGTTTCTTATATTCTAAGTTTTTCAGTGCAACTCACTCATATACTATGTACTACACTGTGCGTTTCTTATATTCTAAGTTTTTCAGTGCAACTCACTCATATACTATACTACACTGTGCATTTCTTGTAATACGGGTTTTTTAGTAAATTCTAAGTTTTTCAGTGCAACTCACTCATATACTATGTACTACACTGTGCGTTTCTTATATTCTAAGTTTTTCAGTGCAACTCACTCATATACTTTGTACTACACTGTGCGTTTCTTAAATTCTAAGTTTTTCAGTGCAACTCAATCATATACTATGTACTACACTGTGCGTTTCTTAAATTCTAAGTTTTTCAGTGCAACTCACTCATATACTATGTACTACACTGTGCGTTTTTTATATTCTAAGTTTTTCAGTGCAACTCACTCATATACTATGTACTACACTGTGCGTTTCTTATATTCTAAGTTTTTCAGTGCAACTCACTCATATACTATGTACTACACTGTGCGTTTCTTAAATTCTAAGTTTTTCAGTGCAACTCACTCATATACTATGTACTACACTGTGCGTTTCTTATATTCTAAGTTTTTCAGTGCAACTCACTCATATACTATGTACTACAATGTGCGTTTCTTATATTCTAAGTTTTTCAGTGCAACTCACTCATATACTATGTACTACACTGTTCATTTCGTGTAATGCGGGTTTTTCAGTAAATTCTAAGTTTTTCAGTGCAACTCACTCATATACTATGTACTACACTGTGCGTTTCTTATATTCTAAGTTTTTCAGTGCAACTCACTCATATACTATGTACTACACTGTGCGTTTCGTGTAATGCGGGTTTTTCAGTAAATTCTAAGTTTTTCAATGCAACTCACTCATATACTATGTACTACACTGTGCGTTTCTTATATTCTAAGTTTTTCAGTGCAACTCACTCATATACTATGTACTACACTGTGCGTTTCTTAAATTCTAAGTTTTTCAGTGCAACTCACTCATATACTATGTACTACACTGTGCGTTTCTTAAATTCTAAGTTTTTCAGTGCAACTCACTCATATACTATGTACTACACTGTGCGTTTCTTATATTCTAAGTTTTTCAGTGCAACTCACTCATATACTATGTACTACACTGTGCGTTTCTTATATTCTAAGTTTTTCAGTGCAACTCACTCATATACTATGTACTACACTGTGCGTTTCTTATATTCTAAGTTTTTCAGTGCAACTCACTCATATACTATGTACTACACTGTGCGTTTCTTATATTCTAAGTTTTTCAGTGCAACTCACTCATATACTATGTACTACACTGTGCATTTCTTGTAATACGGGTTTTTCAGTAAATTCTAAGTTTTTCAGTGCAACTCACTCATATACTATGTACTACACTGTGCGTTTCTTATATTCTAAGTTTTTCAGTGCAACTCACTCATATACTATGTACTACACTGTGCGTTTCTTAAATTCTAAGTTTTTCAGTGCAACTCAATCATATACTATGTACTACACTGTGCGTTTCTTAAATTCTAAGTTTTTCAGTGCATATCACTCATATACTATGTACTACACTGTGCGTTTCTTATATTCTAAGTTTTTCAGTGCAACTCACTCATATACTATGTACTACACTGTGCGTTTCTTATATTCTAAATTTTTCAGTGCAACTCACTCATATACTATGTACTACACTGTGCGTTTCTTAAATTCTAAGTTTTTCAGTGCAACTCACTCATATACTATGTACTACACTGTGCGTTTCTTATATTCTAAGTTTTTCAGTGCAACTCACTCATATACTATGTACTGCACTGTGCGTTTCTTATATTCTAAGTTTTTCAGTGCAACTCACTCATATACTATGTACTACACTGTGCGTTTCTTATATTCTACGTTTTTCAGTGCAACTCACTCATATACTATGTACTACACTGTGCGTTTCTTATATTCTAAGTTTTTCAGTGCAACTCACTCATATACTATGTATTACACTGTGCGTTTCTTATATTCTAAGTTTTTCAGTGCAATTCACTCATATACTATGTACTACACTGTGCATTTCGTGTAATGCGGGTTTTTCAGTAAATTCTAAGTTTTTCAGTGCAACTCACTCATATACTATGTACTACACTGTGCGTTTCTTATATTCTAAGTTTTTCAGTGCAACTCACTCATATACTATGTACTACACTGTGCATTTCGTGTAATGCGGGTTTTTCAGTAAATTCTAAGTTTTTCAGTGCAACTCACTCATATACTATGTACTACACTGTGCGTTTCTTATATTCTAAGTTTTTCAGTGCAACTCACTCATATACTATGTACTACACTGTGCGTTTCGTGTAATGCGGGTTTTTCAGTAAATTCTAAGTTTTTCAGTGCAACTCACTCATATACTATGTACTACACTGTGCGTTTCTTATATTCTAAGTTTTTCAATGCAACTCACTCATATACTATGTACTACACTGTGCGTTTCTTATATTCTAAGTTTTTCAGTGCAACTCACTCATATACTATGTACTACACTGTGCGTTTCTTAAATTCTAAGTTTTTCAGTGCAACTCACTCATATACTATGTACTACAATGTGCGTTTCTTATATTCTAAGTTTTTCAGTGCAACTCACTCATATAATATGTACTACACTGTGCATTTCGTGTAATGCGGGTTTTTCAGTAAATTCTAAGTTTTTCAGTGCAACTCACTCATATACTATGTACTACACTGTGCGTTTCTTATATTCTAAGTTTTTCAGTGCAACTCACTCATATACTATGTACTACACTGTTCATTTCGTGTAATGCGGGTTTTTCAGTAAATTCTAAGTTTTTCAGTGCAACTCACTCATATACTATGTACTACACTGTGCGTTTCTTATATTCTAAGTTTTTCAGTGCAACTCACTCATATACTATGTACTACACTGTGCGTTTCGTGTAATGCGGGTTTTTCAGTAAATTCTAAGTTTTTCAATGCAACTCACTCATATACTATGTACTACACTGTGCGTTTCTTATATTCTAAGTTTTTCAGTGCAACTCACTCATATACTATGTACTACACTGTGCGTTTCTTATATTCTAAGTTTTTCAGTGCAACTCACTCATATACTATGTACTACACTGTGCGTTTCTTAAATTTTAAGTTTTTCAGTGCAACTCACTCATATACTATGTACTACACTGTGCGTTTCTTAAATTCTAAGTTTTTCAGTGCAACTCACTCATATACTATGTACTACGCTGTGCGTTTCTTATATTCTAAGTTTTTCAGTGCAACTCACTCATATACTATGTACTACACTGTGCGTTTCTTATATTCTAAGTTTTTCAGTGCAACTCACTCATATACTATGTACTACACTGTGCGTTTCTTATATTCTAAGTTTTTCAGTGCAACTCACTCATATACTATGTACTACACTGTGCGTTTCTTATATTCTAAGTTTTTCAGTGCAACTCACTCATATAATATGTACTACACTGTGCATTTCGTGTAATGCGGGTTTTTCAGTAAATTCTAAGTTTTTCAGTGCAACTCACTCATATACTATGTACTACACTGTGCGTTTCTTATATTCTAAGTTTTTCAGTGCAACTCACTCATATACTATGTACTACACTGTGCATTTCGTGTAATGCGGGTTTTTCAGTAAATTCTAAGTTTTTCAGTGCAACTCACTCATATACTATGTACTACACTGTGCGTTTCTTATATTCTAAGTTTTTCAGTGCAACTCACTCATATACTATGTACTACACTGTGCGTTTCGTGTAATGCGGGTTTTTCAGTAAATTCTAAGTTTTTCAATGCAACTCACTCATATACTATGTACTACACTGTGCGTTTCTTATATTCTAAGTTTTTCAGTGCAACTCACTCATATACTATGTACTACACTGTGCGTTTCTTATATTCTAAGTTTTTCAGTGCAACTCACTCATATACTATGTACTACACTGTGCGTTTCTTAAATTTTAAGTTTTTCAGTGCAACTCACTCATATACTATGTACTACACTGTGCGTTTCTTAAATTCTAAGTTTTTCAGTGCAACTCACTCATATACTATGTACTACACTGTGCGTTTCTTATATTCTAAGTTTTTCAGTGCAACTCACTCATATACTATGTACTACACTGTGCGTTTCTTATATTCTAAGTTTTTCAGTGCAACTCACTCATATACTATGTACTACACTGTGCGTTTCTTATATTCTAAGTTTTTCAGTGCAACTCACTCATATACTATGTACTACACTGTGCGTTTCTTATATTCTAAGTTTTTCAGTGCAACTCACTCATATACTATGTATTACACTGTGCGTTTCTTATATTCTAAGTTTTTCAGTGCAACTCACTCATATACTATGTACTACACTGTGCGTTTCTTATATTCTAAGTTTTTCAGTGCAACTCACTCATATACTATGTACTACACTGTGCGTTTCTTATATTCTAAGTTTTTCAGTGCAACTCACTCATATACTATGTACTACACTGTGCGTTTCTTATATTCTAAGTTTTTCAGTGCAACTCACTCAAATACTATGTACTACACTGTGCATTTCTTGTAATACGGGTTTTTCAGTAAATTCTAAGTTTTTCAGTGCAACTCACTCATATACTATGTACTACACTGTGCGTTTCTTAAATTCTAAGTTTTTCAGTGCAACTCACTCATATACTATGTACTACACTGTGCGTTTCTTAAATTCTAAGTTTTTCAGTGCAACTCACTCATATACTATGTACTACACTGTGCGTTTCTTATATTCTAAGTTTTTCAGTGCAACTCACTCATATACTATGTACTACACTGTGCGTTTCTTATATTCTAAGTTTTTCAGTGCAACTCACTCATATACTATGTACTACACTGTGCGTTTCTTATATTCTACGTTTTTCAGTGCAACTCACTCATATACTATGTACTACACTGTGCGTTTCTTATATTCTAAGTTTTTCAGTGCAACTCACTCATATACTATGTATTACACTGTGCGTTTCTTATATTCTAAGTTTTTCAGTGCAACTCACTCATATACTATGTACTACACTGTGCGTTTCTTATATTCTAAGTTTTTCAGTGCAACTCACTCATATACTATGTACTACACTGTGCGTTTCTTATATTCTAAGTTTTTCAGTGCAACTCACTCATATACTATACTACACTGTGCATTTCTTGTAATACGGGTTTTTTAGTAAATTCTAAGTTTTTCAGTGCAACTCACTCATATACTATGTACTACACTGTGCGTTTCTTATATTCTAAGTTTTTCAGTGCAACTCACTCATATACTTTGTACTACACTGTGCGTTTCTTAAATTCTAAGTTTTTCAGTGCAACTCAATCATATACTATGTACTACACTGTGCGTTTCTTAAATTCTAAGTTTTTCAGTGCAACTCACTCATATACTATGTACTACACTGTGCGTTTTTTATATTCTAAGTTTTTCAGTGCAACTCACTCATATACTATGTACTACACTGTGCGTTTCTTATATTCTAAGTTTTTCAGTGCAACTCACTCATATACTATGTACTACACTGTGCGTTTCTTAAATTCTAAGTTTTTCAGTGCAACTCACTCATATACTATGTACTACACTGTGCGTTTCTTATATTCTAAGTTTTTCAGTGCAACTCACTCATATACTATGTACTACAATGTGCGTTTCTTATATTCTAAGTTTTTCAGTGCAACTCACTCATATACTATGTACTACACTGTTCATTTCGTGTAATGCGGGTTTTTCAGTAAATTCTAAGTTTTTCAGTGCAACTCACTCATATACTATGTACTACACTGTGCGTTTCTTATATTCTAAGTTTTTCAGTGCAACTCACTCATATACTATGTACTACACTGTGCGTTTCGTGTAATGCGGGTTTTTCAGTAAATTCTAAGTTTTTCAATGCAACTCACTCATATACTATGTACTACACTGTGCGTTTCTTATATTCTAAGTTTTTCAGTGCAACTCACTCATATACTATGTACTACACTGTGCGTTTCTTAAATTCTAAGTTTTTCAGTGCAACTCACTCATATACTATGTACTACACTGTGCGTTTCTTAAATTCTAAGTTTTTCAGTGCAACTCACTCATATACTATGTACTACACTGTGCGTTTCTTATATTCTAAGTTTTTCAGTGCAACTCACTCATATACTATGTACTACACTGTGCGTTTCTTATATTCTAAGTTTTTCAGTGCAACTCACTCATATACTATGTACTACACTGTGCGTTTCTTATATTCTAAGTTTTTCAGTGCAACTCACTCATATACTATGTACTACACTGTGCGTTTCTTATATTCTAAGTTTTTCAGTGCAACTCACTCATATACTATGTACTACACTGTGCATTTCTTGTAATACGGGTTTTTCAGTAAATTCTAAGTTTTTCAGTGCAACTCACTCATATACTATGTACTACACTGTGCGTTTCTTATATTCTAAGTTTTTCAGTGCAACTCACTCATATACTATGTACTACACTGTGCGTTTCTTAAATTCTAAGTTTTTCAGTGCAACTCAATCATATACTATGTACTACACTGTGCGTTTCTTAAATTCTAAGTTTTTCAGTGCATATCACTCATATACTATGTACTACACTGTGCGTTTCTTATATTCTAAGTTTTTCAGTGCAACTCACTCATATACTATGTACTACACTGTGCGTTTCTTATATTCTAAATTTTTCAGTGCAACTCACTCATATACTATGTACTACACTGTGCGTTTCTTAAATTCTAAGTTTTTCAGTGCAACTCACTCATATACTATGTACTACACTGTGCGTTTCTTATATTCTAAGTTTTTCAGTGCAACTCACTCATATACTATGTACTGCACTGTGCGTTTCTTATATTCTAAGTTTTTCAGTGCAACTCACTCATATACTATGTACTACACTGTGCGTTTCTTATATTCTACGTTTTTCAGTGCAACTCACTCATATACTATGTACTACACTGTGCGTTTCTTATATTCTAAGTTTTTCAGTGCAACTCACTCATATACTATGTATTACACTGTGCGTTTCTTATATTCTAAGTTTTTCAGTGCAATTCACTCATATACTATGTACTACACTGTGCATTTCGTGTAATGCGGGTTTTTCAGTAAATTCTAAGTTTTTCAGTGCAACTCACTCATATACTATGTACTACACTGTGCGTTTCTTATATTCTAAGTTTTTCAGTGCAACTCACTCATATACTATGTACTACACTGTGCATTTCGTGTAATGCGGGTTTTTCAGTAAATTCTAAGTTTTTCAGTGCAACTCACTCATATACTATGTACTACACTGTGCGTTTCTTATATTCTAAGTTTTTCAGTGCAACTCACTCATATACTATGTACTACACTGTGCGTTTCGTGTAATGCGGGTTTTTCAGTAAATTCTAAGTTTTTCAGTGCAACTCACTCATATACTATGTACTACACTGTGCGTTTCTTATATTCTAAGTTTTTCAATGCAACTCACTCATATACTATGTACTACACTGTGCGTTTCTTATATTCTAAGTTTTTCAGTGCAACTCACTCATATACTATGTACTACACTGTGCGTTTCTTAAATTCTAAGTTTTTCAGTGCAACTCACTCATATACTATGTACTACAATGTGCGTTTCTTATATTCTAAGTTTTTCAGTGCAACTCACTCATATAATATGTACTACACTGTGCATTTCGTGTAATGCGGGTTTTTCAGTAAATTCTAAGTTTTTCAGTGCAACTCACTCATATACTATGTACTACACTGTGCGTTTCTTATATTCTAAGTTTTTCAGTGCAACTCACTCATATACTATGTACTACACTGTTCATTTCGTGTAATGCGGGTTTTTCAGTAAATTCTAAGTTTTTCAGTGCAACTCACTCATATACTATGTACTACACTGTGCGTTTCTTATATTCTAAGTTTTTCAGTGCAACTCACTCATATACTATGTACTACACTGTGCGTTTCGTGTAATGCGGGTTTTTCAGTAAATTCTAAGTTTTTCAATGCAACTCACTCATATACTATGTACTACACTGTGCGTTTCTTATATTCTAAGTTTTTCAGTGCAACTCACTCATATACTATGTACTACACTGTGCGTTTCTTATATTCTAAGTTTTTCAGTGCAACTCACTCATATACTATGTACTACACTGTGCGTTTCTTAAATTTTAAGTTTTTCAGTGCAACTCACTCATATACTATGTACTACACTGTGCGTTTCTTAAATTCTAAGTTTTTCAGTGCAACTCACTCATATACTATGTACTACGCTGTGCGTTTCTTATATTCTAAGTTTTTCAGTGCAACTCACTCATATACTATGTACTACACTGTGCGTTTCTTATATTCTAAGTTTTTCAGTGCAACTCACTCATATACTATGTACTACACTGTGCGTTTCTTATATTCTAAGTTTTTCAGTGCAACTCACTCATATACTATGTACTACACTGTGCGTTTCTTATATTCTAAGTTTTTCAGTGCAACTCACTCATATACTATGTATTACACTGTGCGTTTCTTATATTCTAAGTTTTTCATGCAACTCACTCATATACTATGTACTACACTGTGCGTTTCTTATATTCTAAGTTTTTCAGTGCAACTCACTCATATACTATGTACTACACTGTGCGTTTCTTATATTCTAAGTTTTTCAGTGCAACTCACTCATATACTATGTACTACACTGTGCGTTTCTTATATTCTAAGTTTTTCAGTGCAACTCACTCATATACTATGTACTACACTGTGCATTTCTTGTAATACGGGTTTTTCAGTAAATTCTAAGTTTTTCAGTGCAACTCACTCATATACTATGTACTACACTGTGCGTTTCTTATATTCTAAGTTTTTCAGTGCAACTCACTCATATACTATGTACTACACTGTGCGTTTCTTAAATTCTAAGTTTTTCAGTGCAACTCAATCATATACTATGTACTACACTGTGCGTTTCTTAAATTCTAAGTTTTTCAGTGCATATCACTCATATACTATGTACTACACTGTGCGTTTCTTATATTCTAAGTTTTTCAGTGCAACTCACTCATATACTATGTACTACACTGTGCGTTTCTTATATTCTAAGTTTTTCAGTGCAACTCACTCATATACTATGTACTACACTGTGCGTTTCTTAAATTCTAAGTTTTTCAGTGCAACTCACTCATATACTATGTACTACACTGTGCGTTTCTTATATTCTAAGTTTTTCAGTGCAACTCACTCATATACTATGTACTACACTGTGCGTTTCTTATATTCTAAGTTTTTCAGTGCAACTCACTCATATACTATGTACTACACTGTGCGTTTCTTAAATTCTAAGTTTTTCAGTGCAACTCACTCATATACTATGTACTACACTGTGCGTTTCTTAAATTCTAAGTTTTTCAGTGCAACTCACTCATATACTATGTACTACACTGTGCGTTTCTTATATTCTAAGTTTTTCAGTGCAACTCACTCATATACTATGTACTACACTGTGCGTTTCTTATATTCTAAGTTTTTCAGTGCAACTCACTCATATACTATGTACTACACTGTGCGTTTCTTATATTCTACGTTTTTCAGTGCAACTCACTCATATACTATGTACTACACTGTGCGTTTCTTATATTCTAAGTTTTTCAGTGCAACTCACTCATATACTATGTATTACACTGTGCGTTTCTTATATTCTAAGTTTTTCAGTGCAACTCACTCATATACTATGTACTACACTGTGCGTTTCTTATATTCTAAGTTTTTCAGTGCAACTCACTCATATACTATGTACTACACTGTGCGTTTCTTATATTCTAAGTTTTTCAGTGCAACTCACTCATATACTATGTACTACACTGTGCATTTCTTGTAATACGGGTTTTTCAGTAAATTCTAAGTTTTTCAGTGCAACTCACTCATATACTATGTACTACACTGTGCGTTTCTTATATTCTAAGTTTTTCAGTGCAACTCACTCATATACTATGTACTACACTGTGCGTTTCTTAAATTCTAAGTTTTTCAGTGCAACTCAATCATATACTATGTACTACACTGTGCGTTTCTTAAATTCTAAGTTTTTCAGTGCAACTCACTCATATACTATGTACTACACTGTGCGTTTCTTATATTCTAAGTTTTTCAGTGCAACTCACTCATATACTATGTACTACACTGTGCGTTTCTTATATTCTAAGTTTTTCAGTGCAACTCACTCATATACTATGTACTACACTGTGCGTTTCTTAAATTCTAAGTTTTTCAGTGCAACTCACTCATATACTATGTACTACAATGTGCGTTTCTTATATTCTAAGTTTTTCAGTGCAACTCACTCATATACTATATACTACACTTTGCGTTTCTTATATTCTAAGTTTTTCAGTGCAACTCACTCATATACTATGTACTACACTGTGCATTTCGTGTAATGCGGGTTTTTCAGTAAATTCTAAGTTTTTCAGTGCAACTCACTCATATACTATGTACTACACTGTGCGTTTCTTATATTCTAAGTTTTTCAGTGCAACTCACTCATATACTATGTACTACACTGTGCGTTTCTTAAATTCTAAGTTTTTCAGTGCAACTCACTCATATACTATGTACTACAATGTGCGTTTCTTATATTCTAAGTTTTTCAGTGCAACTCACTCATATACTATGTACTACACTGTGTGTTTCCTATATTCTAAGTTTTTCAGTGCAACTCACTCATATACTATGTACTACACTGTGCGTTTCTTATATTCTAAGTTTTTCAGTGCAACTCACTCATATACTATGTACTACACTGTGCGTTTCTTATATTCTAAGTTTTTCAGTGCAACTCACTCATATACTATGTACTACACTGTGCGTTTCTTATATTCTAAGTTTTTCAGTGCAACTCACTCATATACTATGTATTACACTGTGCGTTTCTTATATTCTAAGTTTTTCAGTGCAACTCACTCATATACTATGTACTACACTGTGCGTTTCTTATATTCTAAGTTTTTCAGTGCAACTCACTCATATACTATGTACTACACTGTGCGTTTCTTATATTCTAAGTTTTTCAGTGCAACTCACTCATATACTATGTACTACACTGTGCGTTTCTTATATTCTAAGTTTTTCAGTGCAACTCACTCATATACTATGTACTACACTGTGCGTTTCTTAAATTCTAAGTTTTTCAGTGCAACTCAATCATATACTATGTACTACACTGTGCGTTTCTTAAATTCTAAGTTTTTCAGTGCAACTCACTCATATATTATGTACTACACTGTGCGTTTCTTATATTCTAAGTTTTTCAGTGCAACTCACTCATATACTATGTACTACACTGTGCGTTTCTTATATTCTACGTTTTTCAGTGCAACTCACTCATATACTATGTACTACACTGTGCATTTCGGGTAATGCGGATTTTTCAGTAAATTCTAAGTTTTTCAGTGCAACTCACTCATATACTATGTACTACACTGTGCGTTTCTTATATTCTAAGTTTTTCAGTGCAACTCACTCATATACTATGTACTACACTGTGCATTTCGTGTAATGCGGGTTTTTCAGTAAATTCTAAGTTTTTCAATGCAACTCACTCATATACTATGTACTACACTGTGCGTTTCTTATATTCTAAGTTTTTCAGTGCAACTCACTCATATACTATGTACTACACTGTGCGTTTCTTATATTCTAAGTTTTTCAGTGCAACTCACTCATATACTATGTATTACACTGTGCGTTTCTTATATTCTAAGTTTTTCATGCAACTCACTCATATACTATGTACTACACTGTGCGTTTCTTATATTCTAAGTTTTTCAGTGCAACTCACTCATATACTATGTACTACACTGTGCGTTTCTTATATTCTAAGTTTTTCAGTGCAACTCACTCATATACTATGTACTACACTGTGCATTTCTTGTAATACGGGTTTTTCAGTAAATTCTAAGTTTTTCAGTGCAACTCACTCATATACTATGTACTACACTGTGCGTTTCTTATATTCTAAGTTTTTCAGTGCAACTCACTCATATACTATGTACTACACTGTGCGTTTCTTAAATTCTAAGTTTTTCAGTGCAACTCACTCATATACTATGTACTACACTGTGCGTTTCTTAAATTCTAAGTTTTTCAGTGCAACTCAATCATATACTATGTACTACACTGTGCGTTTCTTAAATTCTAAGTTTTTCAGTGCATATCACTCATATACTATGTACTACACTGTGCGTTTCTTATATTCTAAGTTTTTCAGTGCAACTCACTCATATACTATGTACTACACTGTGCGTTTCTTATATTCTAAGTTTTTCAGTGCAACTCACTCATATACTATGTACTACACTGTGCGTTTCTTAAATTCTAAGTTTTTCAGTGCAACTCACTCATATACTATGTACTACACTGTGCGTTTCTTATATTCTAAGTTTTTCAGTGCAACTCACTCATATACTATGTACTACACTGTGCGTTTCTTATATTCTAAGTTTTTCAGTGCAACTCACTCATATACTATGTACTACACTGTGCGTTTCTTAAATTCTAAGTTTTTCAGTGCAACTCACTCATATACTATGTACTACACTGTGCGTTTCTTAAATTCTAAGTTTTTCAGTGCAACTCACTCATATACTATGTACTACACTGTGCGTTTCTTATATTCTAAGTTTTTCAGTGCAACTCACTCATATACTATGTACTACACTGTGCGTTTCTTATATTCTAAGTTTTTCAGTGCAACTCACTCATATACTATGTACTACACTGTGCGTTTCGTGTAATGCGGGTTTTTCAGTAAATTCTAAGTTTTTCAATGCAACTCACTCATATACTATGTACTACACTGTGCGTTTCTTATATTCTAAGTTTTTCAGTGCAACTCACTCATATACTATGTACTACACTGTGCGTTTCTTAAATTCTAAGTTTTTCAGTGCAACTCACTCATATACTATGTACTACACTGTGCGTTTCTTAAATTCTAAGTTTTTCAGTGCAACTCACTCATATACTATGTACTACACTGTGCGTTTCTTATATTCTAAGTTTTTCAGTGCAACTCACTCATATACTATGTACTACACTGTGCGTTTCTTATATTCTAAGTTTTTCAGTGCAACTCACTCATATACTATGTACTACACTGTGCGTTTCTTATATTCTAAGTTTTTCAGTGCAACTCACTCATATACTATGTACTACACTGTGCGTTTCTTATATTCTAAGTTTTTCAGTGCAACTCACTCATATACTATGTACTACACTGTGCATTTCTTGTAATACGGGTTTTTCAGTAAATTCTAAGTTTTTCAGTGCAACTCACTCATATACTATGTACTACACTGTGCGTTTCTTATATTCTAAGTTTTTCAGTGCAACTCACTCATATACTATGTACTACACTGTGCGTTTCTTAAATTCTAAGTTTTTCAGTGCAACTCAATCATATACTATGTACTACACTGTGCGTTTCTTAAATTCTAAGTTTTTCAGTGCATATCACTCATATACTATGTACTACACTGTGCGTTTCTTATATTCTAAGTTTTTCAGTGCAACTCACTCATATACTATGTACTACACTGTGCGTTTCTTATATTCTAAATTTTTCAGTGCAACTCACTCATATACTATGTACTACACTGTGCGTTTCTTAAATTCTAAGTTTTTCAGTGCAACTCACTCATATACTATGTACTACACTGTGCGTTTCTTATATTCTAAGTTTTTCAGTGCAACTCACTCATATACTATGTACTGCACTGTGCGTTTCTTATATTCTAAGTTTTTCAGTGCAACTCACTCATATACTATGTACTACACTGTGCGTTTCTTATATTCTACGTTTTTCAGTGCAACTCACTCATATACTATGTACTACACTGTGCGTTTCTTATATTCTAAGTTTTTCAGTGCAACTCACTCATATACTATGTATTACACTGTGCGTTTCTTATATTCTAAGTTTTTCAGTGCAATTCACTCATATACTATGTACTACACTGTGCATTTCGTGTAATGCGGGTTTTTCAGTAAATTCTAAGTTTTTCAGTGCAACTCACTCATATACTATGTACTACACTGTGCGTTTCTTATATTCTAAGTTTTTCAGTGCAACTCACTCATATACTATGTACTACACTGTGCATTTCGTGTAATGCGGGTTTTTCAGTAAATTCTAAGTTTTTCAGTGCAACTCACTCATATACTATGTACTACACTGTGCGTTTCTTATATTCTAAGTTTTTCAGTGCAACTCACTCATATACTATGTACTACACTGTGCGTTTCGTGTAATGCGGGTTTTTCAGTAAATTCTAAGTTTTTCAGTGCAACTCACTCATATACTATGTACTACACTGTGCGTTTCTTATATTCTAAGTTTTTCAATGCAACTCACTCATATACTATGTACTACACTGTGCGTTTCTTATATTCTAAGTTTTTCAGTGCAACTCACTCATATACTATGTACTACACTGTGCGTTTCTTAAATTCTAAGTTTTTCAGTGCAACTCACTCATATACTATGTACTACAATGTGCGTTTCTTATATTCTAAGTTTTTCAGTGCAACTCACTCATATAATATGTACTACACTGTGCATTTCGTGTAATGCGGGTTTTTCAGTAAATTCTAAGTTTTTCAGTGCAACTCACTCATATACTATGTACTACACTGTGCGTTTCTTATATTCTAAGTTTTTCAGTGCAACTCACTCATATACTATGTACTACACTGTTCATTTCGTGTAATGCGGGTTTTTCAGTAAATTCTAAGTTTTTCAGTGCAACTCACTCATATACTATGTACTACACTGTGCGTTTCTTATATTCTAAGTTTTTCAGTGCAACTCACTCATATACTATGTACTACACTGTGCGTTTCGTGTAATGCGGGTTTTTCAGTAAATTCTAAGTTTTTCAATGCAACTCACTCATATACTATGTACTACACTGTGCGTTTCTTATATTCTAAGTTTTTCAGTGCAACTCACTCATATACTATGTACTACACTGTGCGTTTCTTATATTCTAAGTTTTTCAGTGCAACTCACTCATATACTATGTACTACACTGTGCGTTTCTTAAATTTTAAGTTTTTCAGTGCAACTCACTCATATACTATGTACTACACTGTGCGTTTCTTAAATTCTAAGTTTTTCAGTGCAACTCACTCATATACTATGTACTACGCTGTGCGTTTCTTATATTCTAAGTTTTTCAGTGCAACTCACTCATATACTATGTACTACACTGTGCGTTTCTTATATTCTAAGTTTTTCAGTGCAACTCACTCATATACTATGTACTACACTGTGCGTTTCTTATATTCTAAGTTTTTCAGTGCAACTCACTCATATACTATGTACTACACTGTGCGTTTCTTATATTCTAAGTTTTTCAGTGCAACTCACTCATATACTATGTATTACACTGTGCGTTTCTTATATTCTAAGTTTTTCATGCAACTCACTCATATACTATGTACTACACTGTGCGTTTCTTATATTCTAAGTTTTTCAGTGCAACTCACTCATATACTATGTACTACACTGTGCGTTTCTTATATTCTAAGTTTTTCAGTGCAACTCACTCATATACTATGTACTACACTGTGCGTTTCTTATATTCTAAGTTTTTCAGTGCAACTCACTCATATACTATGTACTACACTGTGCATTTCTTGTAATACGGGTTTTTCAGTAAATTCTAAGTTTTTCAGTGCAACTCACTCATATACTATGTACTACACTGTGCGTTTCTTATATTCTAAGTTTTTCAGTGCAACTCACTCATATACTATGTACTACACTGTGCGTTTCTTAAATTCTAAGTTTTTCAGTGCAACTCAATCATATACTATGTACTACACTGTGCGTTTCTTAAATTCTAAGTTTTTCAGTGCATATCACTCATATACTATGTACTACACTGTGCGTTTCTTATATTCTAAGTTTTTCAGTGCAACTCACTCATATACTATGTACTACACTGTGCGTTTCTTATATTCTAAGTTTTTCAGTGCAACTCACTCATATACTATGTACTACACTGTGCGTTTCTTAAATTCTAAGTTTTTCAGTGCAACTCACTCATATACTATGTACTACACTGTGCGTTTCTTATATTCTAAGTTTTTCAGTGCAACTCACTCATATACTATGTACTACACTGTGCGTTTCTTATATTCTAAGTTTTTCAGTGCAACTCACTCATATACTATGTACTACACTGTGCGTTTCTTAAATTCTAAGTTTTTCAGTGCAACTCACTCATATACTATGTACTACACTGTGCGTTTCTTAAATTCTAAGTTTTTCAGTGCAACTCACTCATATACTATGTACTACACTGTGCGTTTCTTATATTCTAAGTTTTTCAGTGCAACTCACTCATATACTATGTACTACACTGTGCGTTTCTTATATTCTAAGTTTTTCAGTGCAACTCACTCATATACTATGTACTACACTGTGCGTTTCTTATATTCTACGTTTTTCAGTGCAACTCACTCATATACTATGTACTACACTGTGCGTTTCTTATATTCTAAGTTTTTCAGTGCAACTCACTCATATACTATGTATTACACTGTGCGTTTCTTATATTCTAAGTTTTTCAGTGCAACTCACTCATATACTATGTACTACACTGTGCGTTTCTTATATTCTAAGTTTTTCAGTGCAACTCACTCATATACTATGTACTACACTGTGCGTTTCTTATATTCTAAGTTTTTCAGTGCAACTCACTCATATACTATGTACTACACTGTGCATTTCTTGTAATACGGGTTTTTCAGTAAATTCTAAGTTTTTCAGTGCAACTCACTCATATACTATGTACTACACTGTGCGTTTCTTATATTCTAAGTTTTTCAGTGCAACTCACTCATATACTATGTACTACACTGTGCGTTTCTTAAATTCTAAGTTTTTCAGTGCAACTCAATCATATACTATGTACTACACTGTGCGTTTCTTAAATTCTAAGTTTTTCAGTGCAACTCACTCATATACTATGTACTACACTGTGCGTTTCTTATATTCTAAGTTTTTCAGTGCAACTCACTCATATACTATGTACTACACTGTGCGTTTCTTATATTCTAAGTTTTTCAGTGCAACTCACTCATATACTATGTACTACACTGTGCGTTTCTTAAATTCTAAGTTTTTCAGTGCAACTCACTCATATACTATGTACTACAATGTGCGTTTCTTATATTCTAAGTTTTTCAGTGCAACTCACTCATATACTATATACTACACTTTGCGTTTCTTATATTCTAAGTTTTTCAGTGCAACTCACTCATATACTATGTACTACACTGTGCATTTCGTGTAATGCGGGTTTTTCAGTAAATTCTAAGTTTTTCAGTGCAACTCACTCATATACTATGTACTACACTGTGCGTTTCTTATATTCTAAGTTTTTCAGTGCAACTCACTCATATACTATGTACTACACTGTGCGTTTCTTAAATTCTAAGTTTTTCAGTGCAACTCACTCATATACTATGTACTACAATGTGCGTTTCTTATATTCTAAGTTTTTCAGTGCAACTCACTCATATACTATGTACTACACTGTGTGTTTCTTATATTCTAAGTTTTTCAGTGCAACTCACTCATATACTATGTACTACACTGTGCGTTTCTTATATTCTAAGTTTTTCAGTGCAACTCACTCATATACTATGTACTACACTGTGCGTTTCTTATATTCTAAGTTTTTCAGTGCAACTCACTCATATACTATGTACTACACTGTGCGTTTCTTATATTCTAAGTTTTTCAGTGCAACTCACTCATATACTATGTATTACACTGTGCGTTTCTTATATTCTAAGTTTTTCAGTGCAACTCACTCATATACTATGTACTACACTGTGCGTTTCTTATATTCTAAGTTTTTCAGTGCAACTCACTCATATACTATGTACTACACTGTGCGTTTCTTATATTCTAAGTTTTTCAGTGCAACTCACTCATATACTATGTACTACACTGTGCGTTTCTTATATTCTAAGTTTTTCAGTGCAACTCACTCATATACTATGTACTACACTGTGCGTTTCTTAAATTCTAAGTTTTTCAGTGCAACTCAATCATATACTATGTACTACACTGTGCGTTTCTTAAATTCTAAGTTTTTCAGTGCAACTCACTCATATATTATGTACTACACTGTGCGTTTCTTATATTCTAAGTTTTTCAGTGCAACTCACTCATATACTATGTACTACACTGTGCGTTTCTTATATTCTACGTTTTTCAGTGCAACTCACTCATATACTATGTACTACACTGTGCATTTCGGGTAATGCGGATTTTTCAGTAAATTCTAAGTTTTTCAGTGCAACTCACTCATATACTATGTACTACACTGTGCGTTTCTTATATTCTAAGTTTTTCAGTGCAACTCACTCATATACTATGTACTACACTGTGCATTTCGTGTAATGCGGGTTTTTCAGTAAATTCTAAGTTTTTCAATGCAACTCACTCATATACTATGTACTAAACTGTGCGTTTCTTATATTCTAAGTTTTTCAGTGCAACTCACTCATATAATATGTACTACACTGTGCGTTTCTTATATTCTAAGTTTTTCAGTGCAACTCACTCATATACTATGTATTACACTGTGCGTTTCTTATATTCTAAGTTTTTCATGCAACTCACTCATATACTATGTACTACACTGTGCGTTTCTTATATTCTAAGTTTTTCAGTGCAACTCACTCATATACTATGTACTACACTGTGCGTTTCTTATATTCTAAGTTTTTCAGTGCAACTCACTCATATACTATGTACTACACTGTGCATTTCTTGTAATACGGGTTTTTCAGTAAATTCTAAGTTTTTCAGTGCAACTCACTCATATACTATGTACTACACTGTGCGTTTCTTATATTCTAAGTTTTTCAGTGCAACTCACTCATATACTATGTACTACACTGTGCGTTTCTTAAATTCTAAGTTTTTCAGTGCAACTCAATCATATACTATGTACTACACTGTGCGTTTCTTAAATTCTAAGTTTTTCAGTGCATATCACTCATATACTATGTACTACACTGTGCGTTTCTTATATTCTAAGTTTTTCAGTGCAACTCACTCATATACTATGTACTACACTGTGCGTTTCTTATATTCTAAGTTTTTCAGTGCAACTCACTCATATACTATGTACTACACTGTGCGTTTCTTAAATTCTAAGTTTTTCAGTGCAACTCACTCATATACTATGTACTACACTGTGCGTTTCTTATATTCTAAGTTTTTCAGTGCAACTCACTCATATACTATGTACTACACTGTGCGTTTCTTATATTCTAAGTTTTTCAGTGCAACTCACTCATATACTATGTACTACACTGTGCGTTTCTTAAATTCTAAGTTTTTCAGTGCAACTCACTCATATACTATGTACTACACTGTGCGTTTCTTAAATTCTAAGTTTTTCAGTGCAACTCACTCATATACTATGTACTACACTGTGCGTTTCTTATATTCTAAGTTTTTCAGTGCAACTCACTCATATACTATGTACTACACTGTGCGTTTCTTATATTCTAAGTTTTTCAGTGCAACTCACTCATATACTATGTACTACATTGTGCGTTTCTTATATTCTACGTTTTTCAGTGCAACTCACTCATATACTATGTACTACACTGTGCGTTTCTTATATTCTAAGTTTTTCAGTGCAACTCACTCATATACTATGTATTACACTGTGCGTTTCTTATATTCTAAGTTTTTCAGTGCAACTCACTCATATACTATGTACTACACTGTGCGTTTCTTATATTCTAAGTTTTTCAGTGCAACTCACTCATATACTATGTACTACACTGTGCGTTTCTTATATTCTAAGTTTTTCAGTGCAACTCACTCATATACTATGTACTACACTGTGCATTTCTTGTAATACGGGTTTTTCAGTAAATTCTAAGTTTTTCAGTGCAACTCACTCATATACTATGTACTACACTGTGCGTTTCTTATATTCTAAGTTTTTCAGTGCAACTCACTCATATACTATGTACTACACTGTGCGTTTCTTAAATTCTAAGTTTTTCAGTGCAACTCAATCATATACTATGTACTACACTGTGCGTTTCTTAAATTCTAAGTTTTTCAGTGCAACTCACTCATATACTATGTACTACACTGTGCGTTTCTTATATTCTAAGTTTTTCAGTGCAACTCACTCATATACTATGTACTACACTGTGCGTTTCTTATATTCTAAGTTTTTCAGTGCAACTCACTCATATACTATGTACTACACTGTGCGTTTCTTAAATTCTAAGTTTTTCAGTGCAACTCACTCATATACTATGTACTACAATGTGCGTTTCTTATATTCTAAGTTTTTCAGTGCAACTCACTCATATACTATATACTACACTTTGCGTTTCTTATATTCTAAGTTTTTCAGTGCAACTCACTCATATACTATGTACTACACTGTGCATTTCGTGTAATGCGGGTTTTTCAGTAAATTCTAAGTTTTTCAGTGCAACTCACTCATATACTATGTACTACACTGTGCGTTTCTTATATTCTAAGTTTTTCAGTGCAACTCACTCATATACTATGTACTACACTGTGCGTTTCTTAAATTCTAAGTTTTTCAGTGCAACTCACTCATATACTATGTACTACAATGTGCGTTTCTTATATTCTAAGTTTTTCAGTGCAACTCACTCATATACTATGTACTACACTGTGTGTTTCTTATATTCTAAGTTTTTCAGTGCAACTCACTCATATACTATGTACTACACTGTGCGTTTCTTATATTCTAAGTTTTTCAGTGCAACTCACTCATATACTATGTACTACACTGTGCGTTTCTTATATTCTAAGTTTTTCAGTGCAACTCACTCATATACTATGTACTACACTGTGCGTTTCTTATATTCTAAGTTTTTCAGTGCAACTCACTCATATACTATGTATTACACTGTGCGTTTCTTATATTCTAAGTTTTTCAGTGCAACTCACTCATATACTATGTACTACACTGTGCGTTTCTTATATTCTAAGTTTTTCAGTGCAACTCACTCATATACTATGTACTACACTGTGCGTTTCTTATATTCTAAGTTTTTCAGTGCAACTCACTCATATACTATGTACTACACTGTGCGTTTCTTAAATTCTAAGTTTTTCAGTGCAACTCAATCATATACTATGTACTACACTGTGCGTTTCTTAAATTCTAAGTTTTTCAGTGCAACTCACTCATATATTATGTACTACACTGTGCGTTTCTTATATTCTAAGTTTTTCAGTGCAACTCACTCATATACTATGTACTACACTGTGCGTTTCTTATATTCTACGTTTTTCAGTGCAACTCACTCATATACTATGTACTACACTGTGCATTTCGTGTAATGCGGGTTTTTCAGTAAATTCTAAGTTTTTCAGTGCAACTCACTCATATACTATGTACTACACTGTGCGTTTCTTATATTCTAAGTTTTTCAGTGCAACTCACTCATATACTATGTACTACACTGTGCATTTCGTGTAATGCGGGTTTTTCAGTAAATTTTAAGTTTTTCAATGCAACTCACTCATATACTATGTACTACACTGTGCGTTTCTTATATTCTAAGTTTTTCAGTGCAACTCACTCATATACTATGTACTACACTGTGCGTTTCGTGTAATGCGGGTTTTTCAGTAAATTCTAAGTTTTTTAGTGCAACTCACTCATATACTATGTACTACACTGTGTGTTTCTTATATTCTAAGTTTTTCAGTGCAACTCACTCATATACTATGTACTACACTGTGCGTTTCTTATATTCTAAGTTTTTCAGTGCAACTCACTCATATACTATGTACTACACTGTGCGTTTCTTAAATTCTAAGTTTTTCAGTGCAACTCACTCATATACTATGTACTACAATGTGCGTTTCTTATATTCTAAGTTTTTCAGTGCAACTCACTCATATACTATGTACTACACTGTGCGTTTCTTATATTCTAAGTTTTTCAGTGCAACTCACTCATATAATATGTACTACACTGTGCATTTCGTGTAATGCGGGTTTTTCAGTAAATTCTAAGTTTTTCAGTGCAACTCACTCATATACTATGTACTACACTGTGCGTTTCTTATATTCTAAGTTTTTCAGTGCAACTCACTCATATACTATGTACTACACTGTGCATTTCGTGTAATGCGGGTTTTTCAGTAAATTCTAAGTTTTTCAGTGCAACTCACTCATATACTATGTACTACACTGTGCGTTTCTTATATTCTAAGTTTTTCAGTGCAACTCACTCATATACTATGTACTACACTGTGCGTTTCTTGTAATGCGGGTTTTTCAGTAAATTCTAAGTTTTTCAAAGCAACTCACTCATATACTATGTACTACACTGTGCGTTTCTTATATTCTAAGTTTTTCAGTGCAACTCACTCATATACTATGTACTACACTGTGCGTTTCTTATATTCTAAGTTTTTCAGTGCAACTCACTCATATACTATGTACTACACTGTGCGTTTCTTAAATTCTAAGTTTTTCAGTGCAACTCACTCATATACTATGTACTACAATGTGCGTTTCTTATATTCTAAGTTTTTCAGTGCAACTCACTCATATACTATGTACTACACTGTGTGTTTCTTATATTCTAAGTTTTTCAGTGCAACTCACTCATATACTATGTACTACACTGTGCGTTTCTTATATTCTAAGTTTTTCAGTGCAACTCACTCATATACTATGTACTACACTGTGCGTTTCTTATATTTTAAGTTTTTCAGTGCAACTCACTCATATACTATATACTACACTGTGCGTTTCTTATATTCTAAGTTTTTCAGTGCAACTCACTCATATACTATGTACTACACTGTGCGTTTCTTATATTCTACGTTTTTCAGTGCAACTCACTCATATACTATGTACTACACTGTGCATTTCGTGTAATGCGGGTTTTTCAGTAAATTCTAAGTTTTTCAGTGCAACTCACTCATATACTATGTACTACACTGTGCGTTTCTTATATTCTAAGTTTTTCAGTGCAACTCACTCATATACTATGTACTACACTGTACGTTTCGTGTAATGCGGGTTTTTCAGTAAATTCTAAGTTTTTTAGTGCAACTCACTCATATACTATGTACTACACTGTGCGTTTCTTATATTCTAAGTTTTTCAGTGCAACTCACTCATATACTATGTACTACACTGTGCGTTTCTTATATTCTAAGTTTTTCAGTGCAACTCACTCATATACTATGTACTACACTGTGCGTTTCTTAAATTCTAAGTTTTTCAGTGCAACTCACTCATATACTATGTACTACAATGTGCGTTTCTTATATTCTAAGTTTTTCAGTGCAACTCACTCATATACTATGTACTACACTGTGCGTTTCTTATATTCTAAGTTTTTCAGTGCAACTCACTCATATAATATGTACTACACTGTGCATTTCGTGTAATGCGGGTTTTTCAGTAAATTCTAAGTTTTTCAGTGCAACTCACTCATATACTATGTACTACACTGTGCGTTTCTTATATTCTAAGTTTTTCAGTGCAACTCACTCATATACTATGTACTACACTGTGCATTTCGTGTAATGCGGGTTTTTCAGTAAATTCTAAGTTTTTCAGTGCAACTCACTCATATACTATGTACTACACTGTGCGTTTCTTATATTCTAAGTTTTTCAGTGCAACTCACTCATATACTATGTACTACACTGTGCGTTTCTTGTAATGCGGGTTTTTCAGTAAATTCTAAGTTTTTCAAAGCAACTCACTCATATACTATGTACTACACTGTGCGTTTCTTATATTCTAAGTTTTTCAGTGCAACTCACTCATATACTATGTACTACACTGTGCGTTTCTTATATTCTAAGTTTTTCAGTGCAACTCACTCATATACTATGTACTACACTGTGCGTTTCTTAAATTCTAAGTTTTTCAGTGCAACTCACTCATATACTATGTACTACAATGTGCGTTTCTTATATTCTAAGTTTTTCAGTGCAACTCACTCATATACTATGTACTACACTGTGTGTTTCTTATATTCTAAGTTTTTCAGTGCAACTCACTCATATACTATGTACTACACTGTGCGTTTCTTATATTCTAAGTTTTTCAGTGCAACTCACTCATATACTATGTACTACACTGTGCGTTTCTTATATTCTAAGTTTTTCAGTGCAACTCACTCATATACTATGTACTACATTGTGCGTTTCTTATATTCTAAGTTTTTCAGTGCAACAAACTCATATACTATGTATTACACTGTGCGTTTCTTATATTCTAAGTTTTTCAGTGCAACTCAATCATATACTATGTACTACACTGTGCGTTTCTTATATTCTAAGTTTTTCAGTGCAACTCACTCATATACTATGTACTACACTGTGCGTTTCTTATATTCTAAGTTTTTCAGTGCAACTCACTCATATACTATGTACTACACTGTGCATTTCTTGTAATACGGGTTTTTCAGTAAATTCTAAGTTTTTCAGTGCAACTCACTCATATACTATGTACTACACTGTGCGTTTCTTATATTCTAAGTTTTTCAGTGCAACTCACTCATATACTATGTACTACACTGTGCGTTTCTTAAATTCCAAGTTTTTCAGTGCAACTCAATCATATACTATGTACTACACTGTGCGTTTCATGTAATGCGGGTTTTTCAGTAAATTCTAAGTTTTTCAGTGCAACTCACTCATATACTATGTACTACACTGTGCGTTTCTTATATTCTAAGTTTTTCAGTGCAACTCACTCATATACTATGTACTACACTGTGCATTTCGTGTAATGCGGGTTTTTCAGTAAATTCTAAGTTTTTCAGTGCAACTCACTCATATACTATGTACTACACTGTGCGTTTCTTAAATTCTAAGTTTTTCAGTGCAACTCACTCATATACTATGTACTACAATGTGCGTTTCTTATATTCTAAGTTTTTCAGTGCAACTCACTCATATACTATGTACTACACTGTGTGTTTCTTATATTCTAAGTTTTTCAGTGCAACTCACTCATATACTATGTACTACACTGTGCGTTTCTTATATTCTAAGTTTTTCAGTGCAACTCACTCATATACTATGTACTACACTGTGCGTTTCTTATATTCTAAGTTTTTCAGTGCAACTCACTCATATACTATGTACTACATTGTGCGTTTCTTATATTCTAAGTTTTTCAGTGCAACAAACTCATATACTATGTATTACACTGTGCGTTTCTTATATTCTAAGTTTTTCAGTGCAACTCAATCATATACTATGTACTACACTGTGCGTTTCTTATATTCTAAGTTTTTCAGTGCAACTCACTCATATACTATGTACTACACTGTGCGTTTCTTATATTCTAAGTTTTTCAGTGCAACTCACTCATATACTATGTACTACACTGTGCATTTCTTGTAATACGGGTTTTTCAGTAAATTCTAAGTTTTTCAGTGCAACTCACTCATATACTATGTACTACACTGTGCGTTTCTTATATTCTAAGTTTTTCAGTGCAACTCACTCATATACTATGTACTACACTGTGCGTTTCTTAAATTCTAAGTTTTTCAGTGCAACTCAATCATATACTATGTACTACACTGTGCGTTTCGTGTAATGCGGGTTTTTCAGTAAATTCTAAGTTTTTCAGTGCAACTCACTCATATACTATGTAATACACTGTGCGTTTCTTATATTCTAAGTTTTTCAGTGCAACTCACTCATATACTATGTACTACACTGTGCATTTCGTGTAATGCGGGTTTTTCAGTAAATTCTAAGTTTTTCAGTGCAACTCACTCATATACTATGTACTACACTGTGCGTTTCTTGTATTCTAAGTTTTTCAGTGCAACTCACTCATATACTATGTACTACACTGTGCGTTTCTTAAATTCTAAGTTTTTCAGTGCAACTCACTCATATACTATGTACTACAATGTGCGTTTCTTATGTTCTAAGTTTTTCAGTGCAACTCACTCATATACTATGTACTACACTGTGTGTTTCTTATATTCTAAGTTTTTCAGTGCAACTCACTCATATACTATGTACTACACTGTGCGTTTCTTATATTCTAAGTTTTTCAGTGCAACTCACTCATATACTATGTACTACACTGTGTGTTTCTTATATTCTAAGTTTTTCAGTGCAACTCACTCATATACTATGTACTACACAGTGCGTTTTTTATATTCTAAGTTTTTCAGTGCAACTCACTCATATACTATGTACTACACTGTGCGTTTCTTATATTCTAAGTTTTTCAGTGCAACTCACTCATATACTATGTATTACACTGTGCGTTTCTTATATTCTAAGTTTTCAGTGCAACTCACTCATATACTATGTACTACACTGTGCGTTTCTTATATTCTAAGTTTTTCAGTGCAACTCACTCATATACTATGTACTACACTGTGCGTTTCTTAAATTCTAAGTTTTTCAGTGCAACTCACTCATATACTATGTACTACAATGTGCGTTTCTTATATTCTAAGTTTTTCAGTGCAACTCACTCATATACTATGTACTACACTGAGTGTTTCTTATATTCTAAGTTTTTCAGTGCAACTCACTCATATACTATGTACTACACTGTGCGTTTCTTATATTCTAAGTTTTTCAGTGCAACTCACTCATATACTATGTACTACACTGTGCGTTTCTTATATTCTAAGTTTTTCAGTGCAACTCACTCATATACTATGTACTACACTGTGCGTTTCTTATATTCTAAGTTTTTCATTGCAACTCACTCATATACTATGTATTACAATGTGCGTTTCTTATATTCTAAGTTTTTCAGTGCAACTCACTCATATACTATGTACTACACTGTGCGTTTCTTATATTCTAAGTTTTTCAGTGCAACTCACTCATATACTATGTACTACACTGTGCGTTTCTTATATTCTAAGTTTTTCAGTGCAACTCACTCATATACTATGTACTACACTGTGCATTTCTTGTAATACGGGTTTTTCAGTAAATTCTAAGTTTTTCAGTGCAACTCACTCATATACTATGTACTACACTGTGCATTTCGTGTAATGCAGGTTTTTCAGTAAATTCTAAGTTTTTCAGTGCAACTCACTCATATACTATGTACTACACTGTGCGTTTCTTAAATTCTAAGTTTTTCAGTGCAACTCACTCATATACTATGTACTACACTGTGCGTTTCTTAAATTCTAAGATTTTCAGTGCAACTCACTCATATACTATGTACTACACTGTGCGTTTCTTATATTCTAAGTTTTCAGTGCAACTCACTCATATACTATGTACTACACTGTGCGTTTCTTATATTCTAAGTTTTTCAGTCTAACTCACTCATATACTATGTACTACACTGTGCGTTTCTTATATTCTAATTTTTTCAGAGCAACTCACTCATATACTATGTACTACACTGTGCGTTTCTTAAATTCTAAGTTTTTCAGTGCAATTCACTCATATACTATGTACTACAATGTGCGTTTCTTATATTCTAAGTTTTTCAGTGCAACTCACTCATATACTATGTACTACACTGTGTGTTTCTTATATTCTAAGTTTTTCAGTGCAACTCACTCATATACTATGTACTACACTGTGCGTTTCTTATATTCTAAGTTTTTCAGTGCAACTCACTCATATACTCTGTACTACACTGTGCGTTTCTTATATTCTAAGTTTTTCAGTGCAACTCACTCATATACTATGTACTACACTGTGCGTTTCTTATATTCTAACTTTTTCAGTGCAACTCACTCATATACTATGTACTACACTGTGCGTTTCTTATATTCTAAGTTTTTCAGTGCAACTCACTCATATACTATGTATTACACTGTGCGTTTCTTATATTCTAAGTTTTTCAGTGCAACTCACTCATATACTATGTACTACACTGTGCGTTTCTTATATTCTAAGTTTTTCAGTGCAACTCACTCATATACTATGTACTACACTGTGCGTTTCTTATATTCTAAGTTTTTCAGTGCAACTCACTCATATACTATGTACTACACTGTGCGTTTCTTATATTCTAAGTTTTTCAGTGCAACTCACTCATATACTATGTACTACACTGTGCATTTCTTGTAATACGGGTTTTTCAGTAAATTCTAAGTTTTTCAGTGCAACTCACTCATATACTATGTACTACACTGTGCGTTTCTTATATTCTAAGTTTTTCAGTGCAACTCACTCATATACTATGTACTACACTGTGCGTTTCTTAAATTCTAAGTTTTTCAGTGCAACTCAATCATATACTATGTACTACACTGTGCGTTTCTTAAATTCTAAGTTTTTCAGTGCAACTCACTCATATACTATGTACTACACTGTGCGTTTCTTATATTCTAAGTTTTTCAGTGCAACTCACTCATATACTATGTACTACACTGTGCGTTTCTTATATTCTAAGTTTTTCAGTGCAACTCACTCATATACTATGTACTACACTGTGCGTTTCTTATATTCTAAGTTTTTCAGTGCAACTCACTCATATACTATGTACTACACTGTGCGTTTCTTATATTCTAAGTTTTTCAGTGCAACTCACTCATATACTATGTACTACACTGTGCGTTTCTTATATTCTAAGTTTTTCAGTGCAACTCACTCATATACTATGTACTACACTGTGCGTTTCTTATATTCTAAGTTTTTCAGTGCAACTCACTCATATACTATGTACTACACTGTGCGTTTCTTATATTCTAAGTTTTTCAGTGCAACTCACTCATATACTATGTACTACACTGTGCATTTCTTGTAATACGGGTTTTTCAGTAAATTCTAAGTTTTTCAGTGCAACTCACTCATATACTATGTACTACACTGTGCGTTTCTTATATTCTAAGTTTTTCAGTGCAACTCACTCATATACTATGTACTACACTGTGCGTTTCTTATATTCTAAGTTTTTCAGTGCAACTCACTCATACTATGTACTACACTGTGCGTTTCTTATATTCTAAGTTTTTCAGTGCAACTCACTCATATACTATGTACTACACTGTGCGTTTCTTATATTCTAAGTTTTTCAGTGCAACTCACTCATATACTATGTACTACATTGTGCATTTCTTATATTCTAAGTTTTTCAGTGCAACAAACTCATATACTATGTATTACACTGTGCGTTTCTTATATTCTAAGTTTTTCAGTGCAACTCAATCATATACTATGTACTACACTGTGCGTTTCTCATATTCTAAGTTTTTCAGTGCAACTCACTCATATACTATGTACTACACTGTGCGTTTCTTATATTCTAAGTTTTTCAGTGCAACTCACTCATATACTATGTACTACACTGTGCATTTCTTGTAATACGGGTTTTTCAATAAATTCTAAGTTTTTCAGTGCAACTCACTCATATACTATGTACTACACTGTGCGTTTCTTATATTCTAAATTTTTCAGTTCAACTCACTCATATACTATGTACTACACTGTGCGTTTCTTAAATTCTAAGTTTTTCAGTGCAACTCAATCATATACTATGTACTACACTGTGCGTTTCGTGTAATGCGGGTTTTTCAGTAAATTCTAAGTTTTTCAGTGCAACTCACTCATATACTATGTACTACACTGTGCGTTTCTTATATTCTAAGTTTTTCAGTGCAACTCACTCATATACTATGTATTACACTGTGCGTTTCTTATATTCTAAGTTTTCAGTGCAACTCACTCATATACTATGTACTACACTGTGCGTTTCTTATATTCTAAGTTTTTCAGTGCAACTCACTCATATACTATGTACTACACTGTGCGTTTCTTAAATTCTAAGTTTTTCAGTGCAACTCACTCATATACTATGTACTACAATGTGCGTTTCTTATATTCTAAGTTTTTCAGTGCAACTCACTCATATACTATGTACTACACTGTGTGTTTCTTATATTCTAAGTTTTTCAGTGCAACTCACTCATATACTATGTACTACACTGTGCGTTTCTTATATTCTAAGTTTTTCAGTGCAACTCACTCATATACTATGTACTACACTGTGCGTTTCTTATATTCTAAGTTTTTCAGTGCAACTCACTCATATACTATGTACTACACTGTGCGTTTCTTATATTCTAAGTTTTTCATTGCAACTCACTCATATACTATGTATTACAATGTGCGTTTCTTATATTCTAAGTTTTTCAGTGCAACTCACTCATATACTATGTACTACACTGTGCGTTTCTTATATTCTAAGTTTTTCAGTGCAACTCACTCATATACTATGTACTACACTGTGCGTTTCTTATATTCTAAGTTTTTCAGTGCAACTCACTCATATACTATGTACTACACTGTGCGTTTCTTATATTCTAAGTTTTTCAGTGCAACTCACTCATATACTATGTACTACACTGTGCATTTCTTGTAATACGGGTTTTTCAGTAAATTCTAAGTTTTTCAGTGCAACTCACTCATATACTATGTACTACACTGTGCATTTCGTGTAATGCAGGTTTTTCAGTAAATTCTAAGTTTTTCAGTGCAACTCACTCATATACTATGTACTACACTGTGCGTTTCTTAAATTCTAAGTTTTTCAGTGCAACTCACTCATATACTATGTACTACACTGTGCGTTTCTTAAATTCTAAGATTTTCAGTGCAACTCACTCATATACTATGTACTACACTGTGCGTTTCTTATATTCTAAGTTTTCAGTGCAACTCACTCATATACTATGTACTACACTGTGCGTTTCTTATATTCAAAGTTTTTCAGTCTAACTCACTCATATACTATGTACTACACTGTGCGTTTCTTATATTCTAATTTTTTCAGAGCAACTCACTCATATACTATGTACTACACTGTGCGTTTCTTAAATTCTAAGTTTTTCAGTGCAATTCACTCATATACTATGTACTACAATGTGCGTTTCTTATATTCTAAGTTTTTCAGTGCAACTCACTCATATACTATGTACTACACTGTGTGTTTCTTATATTCTAAGTTTTTCAGTGCAACTCACTCATATACTATGTACTACACTGTGCGTTTCTTATATTCTAAGTTTTTCAGTGCAACTCACTCATATACTCTGTACTACACTGTGCGTTTCTTATATTCTAAGTTTTTCAGTGCAACTCACTCATATACTATGTACTACACTGTGCGTTTCTTATATTCTAACTTTTTCAGTGCAACTCACTCATATACTATGTACTACACTGTGCGTTTCTTATATTCTAAGTTTTTCAGTGCAACTCACTCATATACTATGTACTACACTGTGCATTTCTTGTAATACGGGTTTTTCAGTAAATTCTAAGTTTTTCAGTGCAACTCACTCATATACTATGTACTACACTGTGCGTTTCTTATATTCTAAGTTTTTCAGTGCAACTCACTCATATACTATGTACTACACTGTGCGTTTCTTAAATTCTAAGTTTTTCAGTGCAACTCAATCATATACTATGTACTACACTGTGCGTTTCTTAAATTCTAAGTTTTTCAGTGCAACTCACTCATATACTATGTACTACACTGTGCGTTTCTTATATTCTAAGTTTTTCAGTGCAACTCACTCATATACTATGTACTACACTGTGCGTTTCTTATATTCTAAGTTTTTCAGTGCAACTCACTCATATACTATGTACTACACTGTGCGTTTCTTATATTCTAAGTTTTTCAGTGCAACTCACTCATATACTATGTACTACACTGTGCGTTTCTTATATTCTAAGTTTTTCAGTGCAACTCACTCATATACTATGTACTACACTGTGCGTTTCTTATATTCTAAGTTTTTCAGTGCAACTCACTCATATACTATGTACTACACTGTGCGTTTCTTATATTCTAAGTTTTTCAGTGCAACTCACTCATATACTATGTACTACACTGTACGTTTCTTATATTCTAAGTTTTTCAGTGCAACTCACTCATATACTATGTACTACACTGTGCATTTCTTGTAATACGGGTTTTTCAGTAAATTCAAAGTTTTTCAGTGCAACTCACTCATATACTATGTACTACACTGTGCGTTTCTTATATTCTAAGTTTTTCAGTGCAACTCACTCATATACTATGTACTACACTGTGCGTTTCTTATATTCTAAGTTTTTCAGTGCAACTCACTCATACTATGTACTACACTGTGCGTTTCTTATATTCTAAGTTTTTCAGTGCAACTCAATCATATACTATGTACTACACTGTGCGTTTCTCATATTCTAAATTTTTCAGTGCAACTCACTCATATACTATGTACTACACTGTGCGTTTCTTATATTCTAAGTTTTTCAGTGCAACTCACTCATATACTATGTACTACACTGTGCATTTCTTGTAATACGGGTTTTTCAATAAATTCTAAGTTTTTCAGTGCAACTCACTCATATACTATGTACTACACTGTGCGTTTCTTATATTCTAAGTTTTTCAGTGCAACTCACTCATATACTATGTACTACACTGTGCGTTTCTTAAATTCTAAGTTTTTCAGTGCAACTCAATCATATACTATGTACTACACTGTGCGTTTCGTGTAATGCGGGTTTTTCAGTAAATTCTAAGTTTTTCAGTGCAACTCACTCATATACTATGTACTACACTGTGCGTTTCTTATATTCTAAGTTTTTCAGTGCAACTCACTCATATACTATGTACTACACTGTGCATTTCGTGTAATGCGGGTTTTTCAGTAAATTCTAAGTTTTTCAGTGCAACTCACTCATATACTATGTACTACACTGTGCGTTTCTTATATTCTAAGTTTTTCAGTGCAACTCACTCATATACTATGTACTACACTGTGCGTTTCTTAAATTCTAAGTTTTTCAGTGCAACTCACTCATATACTATGTACTACAATGTGCGTTTCTTATATTCTAAGTTCTTCAGTGCAACTCACTCATATACTATGTACTACACTGTGTGTTTCTTATATTCTAAGTTTTTCAGTGCAACTCACTCATATACTATGTACTACACTGTGCGTTTCTTATATTCTAAGTTTTTCAGTGCAACTCACTCATATACTATGTACTACACTGTGTGTTTCTTATATTCTAAGTTTTTCAGTGCACTCACTCATATACTATGTACTACACAGTGCGTTTCTTATATTTTAAGTTTTTCAGTGCAACTCACTCATATACTATGTACTACACTGTGCGTTTCTTATATTCTAAGTTTTTCAGTGCAACTCACTCATATACTATGTATTACACTGTGCGTTTCTTATATTCTAAGTTTTTCAGTGCAACTCACTCATATACTATGTACTACACTGTGCGTTTCTTATATTCTAAGTTTTTCAGTGCAACTCACTCATATACTATGTACTACACTGTGCGTTTCTTATATTCTAAGTTTTTCAGTGCAACTCACTCATATACTATGTACTACACTGTGCGTTTCTTATATTCTAAGTTTTTCAGTGCAACTCACTCATATACTATGTACTACAATGTGCGTTTCTTATTCTAAGTTTTTCAGTGCAACTCACTCATATACTATGTACTACACTGTGCGTTTCTTATATTCTAAGTTTTTCAGTGCAACTCACTCATATACTATGTACTACACTGTACATTTCTTGTAATACGGGTTTTTCAGTAAATTCTAAGTTTTTCAGTGCAACTCACTCATATACTATGTACTACACTGTGCATTTCGTGTAATGCAGGTTTTTCAGTAAATTCTAAGTTTTTCAGTGCAACTCACTCATATACTATGTACTACACTGTGCGTTTCTTAAATTCTAAGTTTTTCAGTGCAACTCACTCATATACTATGTACTACACTGTGCGTTTCTTAAATTCTAAGATTTTCAGTGCAACTCACTCATATACTATGTACTACACTGTGCGTTTCTTATATTCTAAGTTTTCAGTGCAACTCACTCATATACTATGTACTACACTGTGCGTTTCTTATATTCTAAGTTTTTCAGTGCAACTCACTCATATACTATGTACTACACTGTGCGTTTCTTATATTCTAAGTTTTTCAGTGCAACTCACTCATATACTATGTACTACATTGTGCATTTCTTATATTCTAAGTTTTTCAGTGCAACAAACTCATATACTATGTATTACACTGTGCGTTTCTTATATTCTAAGTTTTTCAGTGCAACTCACTCATATACTATGTACTACACTGTGCGTTTCTCATATTCTAAGTTTTTCAGTGCAACTCACTCATATACTATGTACTACACTGTGCGTTTCTTATATTCTAAGTTTTTCAGTGCAACTCACTCATATACTATGTACTACACTGTGCATTTCTTGTAATACGGGTTTTTCAATAAATTCTAAGTTTTTCAGTGCAACTCACTCATATACTATGTACTACACTGTGCGTTTCTTATATTCTAAGTTTTTCAGTGCAACTCACTCATATACTATGTACTACACTGTGCGTTTCTTAAATTCTAAGTTTTTCAGTGCAACTCAATCATATACTATGTACTACACTGTGCGTTTCGTGTAATGCGGGTTTTTCAGTAAATTCTAAGTTTTTCAGTGCAACTCACTCATATACTATGTACTACACTGTGCGTTTCTTATATTCTAAGTTTTTCAGTGCAACTCACTCATATACTATGTACTACACTGTGCATTTCGTGTAATGCGGGTTTTTCAGTAAATTCTAAGTTTTTCAGTGCAACTCACTCATATACTATGTACTACACTGTGCGTTTCTTATATTCTAAGTTTTTCAGTGCAACTCACTCATATACTATGTACTACACTGTGCGTTTCTTAAATTCTAAGTTTTTCAGTGCAACTCACTCATATACTATGTACTACAATGTGCGTTTCTTATATTCTAAGTTTTTCAGTGCAACTCACTCATATACTATGTACTACACTGTGCGTTTCTTAAATTCTAAGTTTTTCAGTGCAACTCACTCATATACTATGTACTACACTGTGCGTTTCTTATATTCTAAGTTTTTCAGTGCAACTCACTCATATACTATGTACTACAATGTGCGTTTCTTATTCTAAGTTTTTCAGTGCAACTCACTCATATACTATGTACTACACTGTGCCTTTCTTATATTCTAAGTTTTTCAGTGCAACTCACTCATATACTATGTACTACACTGTACATTTCTTGTAATACGGGTTTTTCAGTAAATTCTAAGTTTTTCAGTGCAACTCACTCATATACTATGTACTACACTGTGCATTTCGTGTAATGCAGGTTTTTCAGTAAATTCTAAGTTTTTCAGTGCAACTCACTCATATACTATGTACTACACTGTGCGTTTCTTAAATTCTAAGTTTTTCAGTGCAACTCACTCATATACTATGTACTACACTGTGCGTTTCTTAAATTCTAAGATTTTCAGTGCAACTCACTCATATACTATGTACTACACTGTGCGTTTCTTATATTCTAAGTTTTCAGTGCAACTCACTCATATACTATGTACTACACTGTGCGTTTCTTATATTCTAAGTTTTTCAGTGCAACTCACTCATATACTATGTACTACACTGTGCGTTTCTTATATTCTAAGTTTTTCAGTGCAACTCACTCATATACTATGTACTACATTGTGCATTTCTTATATTCTAAGTTTTTCAGTGCAACAAACTCATATACTATGTATTACACTGTGCGTTTCTTATATTCTAAGTTTTTCAGTGCAACTCAATCATATACTATGTACTACACTGTGCGTTTCCATATTCTAAGTTTTTCAGTGCAACTCACTCATATACTATGTACTACACTGTGCGTTTCTTATATTCTAAGTTTTTCAGTGCAACTCACTCATATACTATGTACTACACTGTGCATTTCTTGTAATACGGGTTTTTCAATAAATTCTAAGTTTTTCAGTGCAACTCACTCATATACTATGTACTACACTGTGCGTTTCTTATATTCTAAGTTTTTCAGTGCAACTCACTCATATACTATGTACTACACTGTCCGTTTCTTAAATTCTAAGTTTTTCAGTGCAACTCAATCATATACTATGTACTACACTGTGCGTTTCGTGTAATGCGGGTTTTTCAGTAAATTCTAAGTTTTTCAGTGCAACTCACTCATATACTATGTACTACACTGTGCGTTTCTTATATTCTAAGTTTTTCAGTGCAACTCACTCATATACTATGTACTACACTGTGCATTTCGTGTAATGCGGGTTTTTCAGTAAATTCTAAGTTTTTCAGTGCAACTCACTCATATACTATGTACTACACTGTGCGTTTCTTATATTCTAAGTTTTTCAGTGCAACTCACTCATATACTATGTACTACACTGTGCGTTTCTTAAATTCTAAGTTTTTCAGTGCAACTCACTCATATACTATGTACTACAATGTGTGTTTCTTATATTCTAAGTTTTTCAGTGCAACTCACTCATATACTATGTACTACACTGTGTGTTTCTTATATTCTAAGTTTTTCAGTGCAACTCACTCATATACTATGTACTACACTGTGCGTTTCTTATATTCTAAGTTTTTCAGTGCAACTCACTCATATACTATGTACTACACTGTGTGTTTCTTATATTCTAAGTTTTTCAGTGCACTCACTCATATACTATGTACTACACAGTGCGTTTCTTATATTTTAAGTTTTTCAGTGCAACTCACTCATATACTATGTACTACACTGTGCGTTTCTTATATTCTAAGTTTTTCAGTGCAACTCACTCATATACTATGTATTACACTGTGCGTTTCTTATATTCTAAGTTTTTCAGTGCAACTCACTCATATACTATGTACTACACTGTGCGTTTCTTATATTCTAAGTTTTTCAGTGCAACTCACTCATATACTATGTACTACACTGTGCGTTTCTTATATTCTAAGTTTTTCAGTGCAACTCACTCATATACTATGTACTACACTGTGCGTTTCTTATATTCTAAGTTTTTCAGTGCAACTCACTCATATACTATGTACTACAATGTGCGTTTCTTATTCTAAGTTTTTCAGTGCAACTCACTCATATACTATGTACTACACTGTGCGTTTCTTATATTCTAAGTTTTTCAGTGCAACTCACTCATATACTATGTACTACACTGTACATTTCATGTAATACGGGTTTTTCAGTAAATTCTAAGTTTTTCAGTGCAACTCACTCATATACTATGTACTACACTGTGCATTTCGTGTAATGCAGGTTTTTCAGTAAATTCTAAGTTTTTCAGTGCAACACACTCATATACTATGTACTACACTGTGCGTTTCTTAAATTCTAAGTTTTTCAGTGCAACTCACTCATATACTATGTACTACACTGTGCGTTTCTTAAATTCTAAGATTTTCAGTGCAACTCACTCCTATACTATGTACTACACTGTGCGTTTCTTATATTCTAAGTTTTCAGTGCAACTCACTCATATACTATGTACTACACTGTGCGTTTCTTATATTCTAAGTTTTTCAGTGCAACTCACTCATATACTATGAACTACACTGTGCGTTTCTTATATTCTAAGTTTTTCAGTGCAACTCACTCATATACTATGTACTACACTGTGCGTTTCTTATATTCTAAGTTTTTCAGTGCAACTCACTCATATACTATGTACTACACTGTGCGTTTCTTATATTCTAAGTTTTTCAGTGCAACTCACTCATATACTATGTACTACACTGTGCATTTCGTGTAATGCGGGTTTTTCAGTAAATTCTAAGTTTTTCAGTGCAACTCACTCATATACTATGTACTACACTGTGCGTTTCTTATATTCTAAGTTTTTCAGTGCAACTCACTCATATACTATGTACTACACTGTGCGTTTCTTATATTCTAAGTTTTTCAGTGCAACTCACTCATATACTATGTACTACACTGTGCATTTCGTGTAATGCGGGTTTTTCAGTAAATTCTAAGTTTTTCAGTGCAACTCACTCATATACTATGTACTACACTGTGCGTTTCTTATATTCTAAGTTTTTCAGTGCAACTCACTCATATACTATGTACTACACTGTGCGTTTCTTATATTCTAAGTTTTTCAGAGCAACTCACTCATATACTATGTACTACACTGTGCGTTTCTTAAATTCTAAGTTTTTCAGTGCAACTCACTCATATACTATGTACTACAATGTGCGTTTCTTATATTCTAAGGTTTTCAGTGCAACTCACTCATATACTATGTACTACACTGTGCATTTCGTGTAATGCGGGTTTTTCAGTAAATTCTAAGTTTTTCAGTGCAACTCACTCATATACTATGTACTACACTGTGCGTTTCTTATATTCTAAGTTTTTCAGTGCAACTCACTCATATACTATGTACTACACTGTGTGTTTCTTATATTCTAAGTTTTTCAGTGCAACTCACTCATATACTATGTACTACACTGTGCGTTTCTTATATTCTAAGTTTTTCAGTGCAACTCACTCATATACTATGTATTACACTGTGCGTTTCTTATATTCTAAGTTTTTCAGTGCAACTCACTCATATACTATGTACTACACTGTGCGTTTCTTATATTCTAAGTTTTTCAGTGCAACTCACTCATATACTATGTACTACACTGTGCGTTTCTTAAATTCTAAGTTTTTCAGTGCAACTCACTCATATACTATGTACTACACTGTGCGTTTCTTAAATTCTAAGATTTTCAGTGCAACTCACTCATATACTATGTACTACACTGTGCGTTTCTTATATTCTAAGTTTTCAGTGCAACTCACTCATATACTATGTACTACACTGTGCGTTTCTTATATTCTAAGTTTTTCAGTGCAACTCACTCATATACTATGTACTACACTGTGCGTTTCTTATATTCTAAGTTTTTCAGTGCAACTCACTCATATACTATGTACTACATTGTGCATTTCTTATATTCTAAGTTTTTCAGTGCAACAAACTCATATACTATGTATTACACTGTGCGTTTCTTATATTCTAAGTTTTTCAGTGCAACTCAATCATATACTATGTACTACACTGTGCGTTTCTCATATTCTAAGTTTTTCAGTGCAACTCACTCATATACTATGTACTACACTGTGCGTTTCTTATATTCTAAGTTTTTCAGTGCAACTCACTCATATACTATGTACTACACTGTGCATTTCTTGTAATACGGGTTTTTCAATAAATTCTAAGTTTTTCAGTGCAACTCACTCATATACTATGTACTACACTGTGCGTTTCTTATATTCTAAGTTTTTCAGTGCAACTCACTCATATACTATGTACTACACTGTGCGTTTCTTAAATTCTAAGTTTTTCAGTGCAACTCAATCATATACTATGTACTACACTGTGCGTTTCGTGTAATGCGGGTTTTTCAGTAAATTCTAAGTTTTTCAGTGCAACTCACTCATATACTATGTACTACACTGTGCGTTTCTTATATTCTAAGTTTTTCAGTGCAACTCACTCATATACTATGTACTACACTGTGCATTTCGTGTAATGCGGGTTTTTCAGTAAATTCTAAGTTTTTCAGTGCAACTCACTCATATACTATGTACTACACTGTGCGTTTCTTATATTCTAAGTTTTTCAGTGCAACTCACTCATATACTATGTACTACACTGTGCGTTTCTTAAATTCTAAGTTTTTCAGTGCAACTCACTCATATACTATGTACTACAATGTGCGTTTCTTATATTCTAAGTTTTTCAGTGCAACTCACTCATATACTATGTACTACACTGTGTGTTTCTTATATTCTAAGTTTTTCAGTGCAACTCACTCATATACTATGTACTACACTGTGCGTTTCTTATATTCTAAGTTTTTCAGTGCAACTCACTCATATACTATGTACTACACTGTGTGTTTCTTATATTCTAAGTTTTTCAGTGCACTCACTCATATACTATGTACTACACAGTGCGTTTCTTATATTTTAAGTTTTTCAGTGCAACTCACTCATATACTATGTACTACACTGTGCGTTTCTTATATTCTAAGTTTTTCAGTGCAACTCACTCATATACTATGTACTACACTGTGCGTTTCTTATATTCTAAGTTTTTCAGTGCAACTCACTCATATACTATGTACTACACTGTGCGTTTCTTATATTCTAAGTTTTTCAGTGCAACTCACTCATATACTATGTACTACACTGTGCGTTTCTTATATTCTAAGTTTTTCAGTGCAACTCACTCATATACTATGTACTACAATGTGCGTTTCTTATTCTAAGTTTTTCAGTGCAACTCACTCATATACTATGTACTACACTGTGCGTTTCTTATATTCTAAGTTTTTCAGTGCAACTCACTCATATACTATGTACTACACTGTACATTTCTTGTAATACGGGTTTTCAGTAAATTCTAAGTTTTTCAGTGCAACTCACTCATATACTATGTACTACACTGTGCATTTCGTGTAATGCAGGTTTTTCAGTAAATTCTAAGTTTTTCAGTGCAACTCACTCATATACTATGTACTACACTGTGCGTTTCTTAAATTCTAAGTTTTTCAGTGCAACTCACTCATATACTATGTACTACACTGTGCGTTTCTTAAATTCTAAGATTTTCAGTGCAACTCACTCCTATACTATGTACTACACTGTGCGTTTCTTATATTCTAAGTTTTCAGTGCAACTCACTCATATACTATGTACTACACTGTGCGTTTCTTATATTCTAAGTTTTTCAGTGCAACTCACTCATATACTATGTACTACACTGTGCGTTTCTTATATTCTAAGTTTTTCAGAGCAACTCACTCATATACTATGTACTACACTGTGCGTTTCTTAAATTCTAAGTTTTTCAGTGCAACTCACTCATATACTATGTACTACAATGTGCGTTTCTTATATTCTAAGGTTTTCAGTGCAACTCACTCATATACTATGTACTACACTGTGCATTTCGTGTAATGCGGGTTTTTCAGTAAATTCTAAGTTTTTCAGTGCAACTCACTCATATACTATGTACTACACTGTGCGTTTCTTATATTCTAAGTTTTTCAGTGCAACTCACTCATATACTATGTACTACACTGTGCGTTTCTTATATTCTAAGTTTTTCAGTGCAACTCACTCATATACTATGTACTACACTGTGCATTTCGTGTAATGCGGGTTTTTCAGTAAATTCTAAGTTTTTCAGTGCAACTCACTCATATACTATGTACTACACTGTGCGTTTCTTATATTCTAAGTTTTTCAGTGCAACTCACTCATATACTATGTACTACACTGTGCGTTTCTTATATTCTAAGTTTTTCAGAGCAACTCACTCATATACTATGTACTACACTGTGCGTTTCTTAAATTCTAAGTTTTTCAGTGCAACTCACTCATATACTATGTACTACAATGTGCGTTTCTTATATTCTAAGGTTTTCAGTGCAACTCACTCATATACTATGTAATACACTGTGCGTTTCTTATATTCTAAGTTTTTCAGTGCAACTCACTCATATACTATGTACTACACTGTGCGTTTCTTATATTCTAAGTTTTTCAGTGCAACTCACTCATATACTATGTACTACACTGTGCGTTTCTTATATTCTAAGTTTTTCAGTGCAACTCACTCATATACTATGTACTACACTGTGCGTTTCTTATATTCTAAGTTTTTCAGTGCAACTCACTCATATACTATGTATTACACTGTGCGTTTCTTATATTCTAAGTTTTTCAGTGCAACTCACTCATATACTATGTACTACACTGTGCGTTTCTTATATTCTAAGTTTTTCAGTGCAACTCACTCATATACTATGTACTACACTGTGCGTTTCTTATATTCTAAGTTTTTCAGTGCAACTCACTCATATACTATGTACTACACTGTGCATTTCGTGTAATGCGGGTTTTTCAGTAAATTCTAAGTTTTTCAGTGCAACTCACTCATATACTATGTACTACACTGTGCGTTTCTTATATTCTAAGTTTTTCAGTGCAACTCACTCATATACTATGTACTACACTGTGAGTTTCTTATATTCTAAGTTTTTCAGAGCAACTCACTCATATACTATGTACTACACTGTGCGTTTCTTAAATTCTAAGTTTTTCAGTGCAACTCACTCATATACTATGTACTACACTGTGCGTTTCTTATATTCTAAGTTTTTCAGTGCAACTCACTCATATACTATGTACTACACTGTGCGTTTCTTAAATTCTAAGTTTTTCAGTGCAACTCACTCATATACTATGTACTACACTGTGCGTTTCTTATATTCTAAGTTTTTCAGTGCAACTCACTCATATACTATGTACTACACTGTGTGTTTCTTATATTCTAAGTTTTTCAGTGCAACTCACTCATATACTATGTACTACACTGTGCGTTTCTTATATTCTAAGTTTTTCAGTGCAACTCACTCATATACTATGTACTACACTGTGCGTTTCTTATATTCTAAGTTTTTCAGTGCAACTCACTCATATACTATGTACTACACTGTGCGTTTCTTATATTCTAAGTTTTTCAGTGCAACTCACTCATATACTATGTACTACACTGTGCATTTCGTGTAATGCGGGTTTTTCAGTAAATTCTAAGTTTTTCAGTGCAACTCACTCATATACTATGTACTACACTGTGCGTTTCTTATATTCTAAGTTTTTCAGTGCAACTCACTCATATACTATGTACTACACTGTGCGTTTCTTATATTCTAAGTTTTTCAGTGCAACTCACTCATATACTATGTACTACACTGTGCATTTCGTGTAATGCGGGTTTTTCAGTAAATTCTAAGTTTTTCAGTGCAACTCACTCATATACTATGTACTACACTGTGCGTTTCTTATATTCTAAGTTTTTCAGTGCAACTCACTCATATACTATGTACTACACTGTGCGTTTCTTATATTCTAAGTTTTTCAGAGCAACTCACTCATATACTATGTACTACACTGTGCGTTTCTTAAATTCTAAGTTTTTCAGTGCAACTCACTCATATACTATGTACTACAATGTGCGTTTCTTATATTCTAAGGTTTTCAGTGCAACTCACTCATATACTATGTACTACACTGTGTATTTCGTGTAATGCGGGTTTTTCAGTAAATTCTAAGTTTTTCAGTGCAACTCACTCATATACTATGTACTACACTGTGCGTTTCTTATATTCTAAGTTTTTCAGTGCAACTCACTCATATACTATGTACTACACTGTGCGTTTCTTATATTCTAAGTTTTTCAGTGCAACTCACTCTTATACTATGTACTACACTGTGCATTTCGTGTAATGCGGGTTTTTCAGTAAATTCTAAGTTTTTCAGTGCAACTCACTCATATACTATGTACTACACTGTGCGTTTCTTATATTCTAAGTTTTTCAGTGCAACTCACTCATATACTATGTACTACACTGTGCGTTTCTTATATTCTAAGTTTTTCAGAGCAACTCACTCATATACTATGTACTACACTGTGCGTTTCTTAAATTCTAAGTTTTTCAGTGCAACTCACTCATATACTATGTACTACACTGTGCGTTTCTTATATTCTAAGTTTTTCAGTGCAACTCACTCATATACTATGTACTACACTGTGCGTTTCTTAAATTCTAAGTTTTTCAGTGCAACTCACTCATATACTATGTACTACAATGTGCGTTTCTTATATTCTAAGTTTTTCAGTGCAACTCACTCATATACTATGTACTACACTGTGTGTTTCTTATATTCTAAGTTTTTCAGTGCAACTCACTCATATACTATGTACTACACTGTGCGTTTCTTATATTCTAAGTTTTTCAGTGCAACTCACTCATATACTATGTACTACACTGTGCGTTTCTTATATTCTAAGTTTTTCAGTGCAACTCACTCATATACTATGTACTACACTGTGCATTTCGTGTAATGCGGGTTTTTCAGTAAATTCTAAGTTTTTCAGTGCAACTCACTCATATACTATGTACTACACTGTGCGTTTCTTATATTCTAAGTTTTTCAGTGCAACTCACTCATATACTATGTACTACACTGTGCGTTTCTTATATTCTAAGTTTTTCAGAGCAACTCACTCATATACTATGTACTACACTGTGCGTTTCTTAAATTCTAAGTTTTTCAGTGCAACTCACTCATATACTATGTACTACACTGTGCGTTTCTTATATTCTAAGTTTTTCAGTGCAACTCACTCATATACTATGTACTACACTGTGCGTTTCTTAAATTCTAAGTTTTTCAGTGCAACTCACTCATATACTATGTACTACAATGTGCGTTTCTTATATTCTAAGTTTTTCAGTGCAACTCACTCATATACTATGTACTACACTGTGTGTTTCTTATATTCTAAGTTTTTCAGTGCAACTCACTCATATACTATGTACTACACTGTGCGTTTCTTATATTCTAAGTTTTTCAGTGCAACTCACTCATATACTATGTACTACACTGTGCGTTTCTTATATTCTAAGTTTTTCAGTGCAACTCACTCATACTATGTACTACACTGTGCGTTTCTTATATTCTAAGTTTTTCAGTGCAACTCACTCATATACTATGTACTACACTGTGCGTTTCTTATATTCTAAGTTTTTCAGTGCAACTCACTCATATACTATGTACTACATTGTGCATTTCTTATATTCTAAGTTTTTCAGTGCAACAAACTCATATACTATGTATTACACTGTGCGTTTCTTATATTCTAAGTTTTTCAGTGCAACTCAATCATATACTATGTACTACACTGTGCGTTTCTCATATTCTAAGTTTTTCAGTGCAACTCACTCATATACTATGTACTACACTGTGCGTTTCTTATATTCTAAGTTTTTCAGTGCAACTCACTCATATACTATGTACTACACTGTGCATTTCTTGTAATACGGGTTTTTCAATAAATTCTAAGTTTTTCAGTGCAACTCACTCATATACTATGTACTACACTGTGCGTTTCTTATATTCTAAGTTTTTCAGTGCAACTCACTCATATACTATGTACTACACTGTGCGTTTCTTAAATTCTAAGTTTTTCAGTGCAACTCAATCATATACTATGTACTACACTGTGCGTTTCGTGTAATGCGGGTTTTTCAGTAAATTCTAAGTTTTTCAGTGCAACTCACTCATATACTATGTACTACACTGTGCGTTTCTTATATTCTAAGTTTTTCAGTGCAACTCACTCATATACTATGTACTACACTGTGCATTTCGTGTAATGCGGGTTTTTCAGTAAATTGTAAGTTTTTCAGTGCAACTCACTCATATACTATGTACTACACTGTGCGTTTCTTATATTCTAAGTTTTTCAGTGCAACTCACTCATATACTATGTACTACACTGTGCGTTTCTTAAATTCTAAGTTTTTCAGTGCAACTCACTCATATACTATGTACTACAATGTGCGTTTCTTATATTCTAAGTTTTTCTGTGCAACTCACTCATATACTATGTACTACACTGTGTGTTTCTTATATTCTAAGTTTTTCAGTGCAACTCACTCATATACTATGTACTACACTGTGCGTTTCTTATATTCTAAGTTTTTCAGTGCAACTCACTCATATACTATGTACTACACTGTGTGTTTCTTATATTCTAAGTTTTTCAGTGCACTCACTCATATACTATGTACTACACAGTGCGTTTCTTATATTTTAAGTTTTTCAGTGCAACTCACTCATATACTATGTACTACACTGTGCGTTTCTTATATTCTAAGTTTTTCAGTGCAACTCACTCATATACTATGTATTACACTGTGCGTTTCTTATATTCTAAGTTTTTCAGTGCAACTCACTCATATACTATGTACTACACTGTGCGTTTCTTATATTCTAAGTTTTTCAGTGCAACTCACTCATATACTATGTACTACACTGTGCGTTTCTTATATTCTAAGTTTTTCAGTGCAACTCACTCATATACTATGTACTACACTGTGCATTTCGTGTAATGCGGGTTTTTCAGTAAATTCTAAGTTTTTCAGTGCAACTCACTCATATACTATGTACTACACTGTGCGTTTCTTATATTCTAAGTTTTTCAGTGCAACTCACTCATATACTATGTACTACACTGTGCGTTTCTTATATTCTAAGTTTTTCAGAGCAACTCACTCATATACTATGTACTACACTGTGCGTTTCTTAAATTCTAAGTTTTTCAGTGCAACTCACTCATATACTATGTACTACAATGTGCGTTTCTTATATTCTAAGGTTTTCAGTGCAACTCACTCATATACTATGTACTACACTGTGTATTTCGTGTAATGCGGGTTTTTCAGTAAATTCTAAGTTTTTCAGTGCAACTCACTCATATACTATGTACTACACTGTGCGTTTCTTATATTCTAAGTTTTTCAGTGCAACTCACTAATATACTATGTACTACACTGTGCGTTTCTTATATTCTAAGTTTTTCAGTGCAACTCACTCATATACTATGTACTACACTGTGCATTTCGTGTAATGCGGGTTTTTCAGTAAATTCTAAGTTTTTCAGTGCAACTCACTCATATACTATGTACTACACTGTGCGTTTCTTATATTCTAAGTTTTTCAGTGCAACTCACTCATATACTATGTACTACACTGTGCGTTTCTTATATTCTAAGTTTTTCAGAGCAACTCACTCATATACTATGTACTACACTGTGCGTTTCTTAAATTCTAAGTTTTTCAGTGCAACTCACTCATATACTATGTACTACACTGTGCGTTTCTTATATTCTAAGTTTTTCAGTGCAACTCACTCATATACTATGTACTACACTGTGCGTTTCTTAAATTCTAAGTTTTTCAGTGCAACTCACTCATATACTATGTACTACAATGTGCGTTTCTTATATTCTAAGTTTTTCAGTGCAACTCACTCATATACTATGTACTACACTGTGTGTTTCTTATATTCTAAGTTTTTCAGTGCAACTCACTCATATACTATGTACTACACTGTGCGTTTCTTATATTCTAAGTTTTTCAGTGCAACTCACTCATATACTATGTACTACACTGTGCGTTTCTTATATTCTAAGTTTTTCAGTGCAACTCACTCATACTATGTACTACACTGTGCGTTTCTTATATTCTAAGTTTTTCAGTGCAACTCACTCATATACTATGTACTACACTGTGCGTTTCTTATATTCTAAGTTTTTCAGTGCAACTCACTCATATACTATGTACTACATTGTGCATTTCTTATATTCTAAGTTTTTCAGTGCAACAAACTCATATACTATGTATTACACTGTGCGTTTCTTATATTCTAAGTTTTTCAGTGCAACTCAATCATATACTATGTACTACACTGTGCGTTTCTCATATTCTAAGTTTTTCAGTGCAACTCACTCATATACTATGTACTACACTGTGCGTTTCTTATATTCTAAGTTTTTCAGTGCAACTCACTCATATACTATGTACTACACTGTGCATTTCTTGTAATACGGGTTTTTCAATAAATTCTAAGTTTTTCAGTGCAACTCACTCATATACTATGTACTACACTGTGCGTTTCTTATATTCTAAGTTTTTCAGTGCAACTCACTCATATACTATGTACTACACTGTGCGTTTCTTAAATTCTAAGTTTTTCAGTGCAACTCAATCATATACTATGTACTACACTGTGCGTTTCGTGTAATGCGGGTTTTTCAGTAAATTCTAAGTTTTTCAGTGCAACTCACTCATATACTATGTACTACACTGTGCGTTTCTTATATTCTAAGTTTTTCAGTGCAACTCACTCATATACTATGTACTACACTGTGCATTTCGTGTAATGCGGGTTTTTCAGTAAATTGTAAGTTTTTCAGTGCAACTCACTCATATACTATGTACTACACTGTGCGTTTCTTATATTCTAAGTTTTTCAGTGCAACTCACTCATATACTATGTACTACACTGTGCGTTTCTTAAATTCTAAGTTTTTCAGTGCAACTCACTCATATACTATGTACTACAATGTGCGTTTCTTATATTCTAAGTTTTTCTGTGCAACTCACTCATATACTATGTACTACACTGTGTGTTTCTTATATTCTAAGTTTTTCAGTGCAACTCACTCATATACTATGTACTACACTGTGCGTTTCTTATATTCTAAGTTTTTCAGTGCAACTCACTCATATACTATGTACTACACTGTGTGTTTCTTATATTCTAAGTTTTTCAGTGCACTCACTCATATACTATGTACTACACAGTGCGTTTCTTATATTTTAAGTTTTTCAGTGCAACTCACTCATATACTATGTACTACACTGTGCGTTTCTTATATTCTAAGTTTTTCAGTGCAACTCACTCATATACTATGTATTACACTGTGCGTTTCTTATATTCTAAGTTTTTCAGTGCAACTCACTCATATACTATGTACTACACTGTGCGTTTCTTAAATTCTAAGTTTTTCAGTGCAACTCACTCATATACTATGTACTACACTGTGCGTTTCTTAAATTCTAAGATTTTCAGTGCAACTCACTCATATACTATGTACTACACTGTGCGTTTCTTATATTCTAAGTTTTCAGTGCAACTCACTCATATACTATGTACTACACTGTGCGTTTCTTATATTCTAAGTTTTTCAGTGCAACTCACTCATATACTATGTACTACACTGTGCGTTTCTTATATTCTAAGTTTTTCAGTGCAACTCACTCATATACTATGTACTACATTGTGCATTTCTTATATTCTAAGTTTTTCAGTGCAACAAACTCATATACTATGTATTACACTGTGCGTTTCTTATATTCTAAGTTTTTCAGTGCAACTCAATCATATACTATGTACTACACTGTGCGTTTCTCATATTCTAAGTTTTTCAGTGCAACTCACTCATATACTATGTACTACACTGTGCGTTTCTTATATTCTAAGTTTTTCAGTGCAACTCACTCATATACTATGTACTACACTGTGCATTTCTTGTAATACGGGTTTTTCAATAAATTCTAAGTTTTTCAGTGCAACTCACTCATATACTATGTACTACACTGTGCGTTTCTTATATTCTAAGTTTTTCAGTGCAACTCACTCATATACTATGTACTACACTGTGCGTTTCTTAAATTCTAAGTTTTTCAGTGCAACTCAATCATATACTATGTACTACACTGTGCGTTTCGTGTAATGCGGGTTTTTCAGTAAATTCTAAGTTTTTCAGTGCAACTCACTCATATACTATGTACTACACTGTGCGTTTCTTATATTCTAAGTTTTTCAGTGCAACTCACTCATATACTATGTACTACACTGTGCATTTCGTGTAATGCGGGTTTTTCAGTAAATTCTAAGTTTTTCAGTGCAACTCACTCATATACTATGTACTACACTGTGCGTTTCTTATATTCTAAGTTTTTCAGTGCAACTCACTCATATACTATGTACTACACTGTGTGTTTCTTAAATTCTAAGTTTTTCAGTGCAACTCACTCATATACTATGTACTACAATGTGCGTTTCTTATATTCTAAGTTTTTCAGTGCAACTCACTCATATACTATGTACTACACTGTGTGTTTCTTATATTCTAAGTTTTTCAGTGCAACTCACTCATATACTATGTACTACACTGTGCGTTTCTTATATTCTAAGTTTTTCAGTGCAACTCACTCATATACTATGTACTACACTGTGTGTTTCTTATATTCTAAGTTTTTCAGTGCACTCACTCATATACTATGTACTACACAGTGCGTTTCTTATATTTTAAGTTTTTCAGTGCAACTCACTCATATACTATGTACTACACTGTGCGTTTCTTATATTCTAAGATTTTCAGTGCAACTCACTCATATACTATGTATTACACTGTGCGTTTCTTATATTCTAAGTTTTTCAGTGCAACTCACTCATATACTATGTACTACACTGTGCGTTTCTTATATTCTAAGTTTTTCAGTGCAACTCACTCATATACTATGTACTACACTGTGCGTTTCTTATATTCTAAGTTTTTCAGTGCAACTCACTCATATACTATGTACTACACTGTGCGTTTCTTATATTCTAAGTTTTTCAGTGCAACTCACTCATATACTATGTACTACAATGTGCGTTTCTTATTCTAAATTTTTCAGTGCAACTCACTCATATACTATGTACTACACTGTGCGTTTCTTATATTCTAAGTTTTTCAGTGCAACTCACTCATATACTATGTACTACACTGTACATTTCTTGTAATACGGGTTTTTCAGTAAATTCTAAGTTTTTCAGTGCAACTCACTCATATACTATGTACTACACTGTGCATTTCGTGTAATGCAGGTTTTTCAGTAAATTCTAAGTTTTTCAGTGCAACTCACTCATATACTATGTACTACACTGTGCGTTTCTTAAATTCTAAGTTTTTCAGTGCAACTCACTCATATACTATGTACTACACTGTGCGTTTCTTAAATTCTAAGATTTTCAGTGCAACTCACTCATATACTATGTACTACACTGTGCGTTTCTTATATTCTAAGTTTTCAGTGCAACTCACTCATATACTATGTACTACACTGTGCGTTTCTTATATTCTAAGTTTTTCAGTGCAACTCACTCATATACTATGTACTACAATGTGCGTTTCTTATTCTAAGTTTTTCAGTGCAACTCACTCATATACTATGTACTACACTGTGCGTTTCTTATATTCTAAGTTTTTCAGTGCAACTCACTCATATACTATGTACTACACTGTGCATTTCGTGTAATGCGGGTTTTTCAGTAAATTCTAAGTTTTTCAGTGCAACTCACTCATATACTATGTACTACACTGTGCGTTTCTTATATTCTAAGTTTTTCAGTGCAACTCACTCATATACTATGTACTACACTGTGCGTTTCTTATATTCTAAGTTTTTCAGTGCAACTCACTCATATACTATGTACTACACTGTGCATTTCGTGTAATGCGGGTTTTTCAGTAAATTCTAAGTTTTTCAGTGCAACTCACTCATATACTATGTACTACACTGTGCGTTTCTTATATTCTAAGTTTTTCAGTGCAACTCACTCATATACTATGTACTACACTGTGCGTTTCTTATATTCTAAGTTTTTCAGAGCAACTCACTCATATACTATGTACTACACTGTGCGTTTCTTAAATTCTAAGTTTTTCAGTGCAACTCACTCATATACTATGTACTACAATGTGCGTTTCTTATATTCTAAGGTTTTCAGTGCAACTCACTCATATACTATGTACTACACTGTGCGTTTCTTATATTCTAAGTTTTTCAGTGCAACTCACTCATATACTATGTACTACACTGTGCGTTTCTTATATTCTAAGTTTTTCAGTGCAACTCACTCATATACTATGTATTATACTGTGCGTTTCTTATATTCTAAGTTTTTCAGTGCAACTCACTCATATACTATGTACTACACTGTGCGTTTCTTATATTCTAAGTTTTTCAGTGCAACTCACTCATATACTATGTACTACACTGTGCGTTTCTTATATTCTAAGTTTTTCAGTGCAACTCACTCATATACTATGTACTACACTGTGCATTTCGTGTAATGCGGGTTTTTCAGTAAATTCTAAGTTTTTCAGTGCAACTCACTCATATACTATGTACTACACTGTGCGTTTCTTAAATTCTAAGTTTTTCAGTGCAACTCACTCATATACTATGAACTACACTGTGCGTTTCTTATATTCTAAGTTTTCAGTGCAACTCACTCATATACTATGTACTACACTGTGCGTTTCTTATATTCTAAGTTTTTCAGTGCAACTCACTCATATACTATGTACAACACTGTGCATTTCGTGTAATGCGGGTTTTTCAGTAAATTCTAAGTTTTTCAGTGCAACTCACTCATATACTATGTACTACACTGTGCGTTTCTTATATTCTAAGTTTTTCAGTGCAACTCACTCATATACTATGTACTACACTGTGCGTTTCTTATATTCTAAGTTTTTCAGTGCAACTCACTCATATACTATGTATTACACTGTGCGTTTCTTATATTCTAAGTTTTTCAGTGCAACTCACTCATATACTATGTACTACACTGTGCGTTTCTTATTCTAAGTTTTTCAGTGCAACTCACTCATATACTATGTACTACACTGTGCGTTTCTTATATTCTAAGTTTTTCAGTGCAACTCACTCATATACTCTGTACTACACTGTGCGTTTCTTATATTCTAAGTTTTTCAGTGCAACTCACTCATATACTATGTACTACACTGTGCATTTCTTGTAATACGTGTTTTTCAGTAAATTCTAAGTTTTTCAGTGCAACTCACTCATATACTATGTACTACACTGTGCGTTTCTTATATTCTAAGTTTTTCAGTGCAACTCACTCATATACTATGTACTACACTGTGCGTTTCTTATATTCTAAGTTTTTCAGTGCAACTCACTCATATACTATGTATTACACTGTGCGTTCTTATATTCTAAGTTTTTCAGTGCAACTCACTCATATACTATGTACTACACTGTGCGTTTCTTATATTCTAAGTTTTTCAGTGCAACTCACTCATATACTATGTACTACACTGTGCGTTTCTTATATTCTAAGTTTTTCAGTGCAACTCACTCATATACTATGTACTACACTGTGCGTTTCTCTTATTCTAAGTTTTTCAGTGCAACTCACTCATATACTATGTACTACACTGTGCATTTCTTGTAATACGGGTTTTTCAGTAAATTCTAAGTTTTTCAGTGCAACTCACTCATATACTATGTACTACACTGTGCGTTTCTTATATTCTAAGTTTTTCAGTGCAACTCACTCATATACTATGTACTACACTGTGCGTTTCTTATATTCTAAGTTTTTCAGTGCAACTCACTCATATACTATGTACTACACTGTGCGTTTCTTATATTCTAAGTTTTTCAGTGCAACTCACTCATATACTATGTACTACACTGTGCGTTTCTTATATTCTAAGTTTTTCAGTGCAACTCACTCATATACTATGTACTACACTGTGCATTTCGTGTAATGCGGGTTTTTCAGTAAATTCTAAGTTTTTCAGTGCAACTCACTCATATACTATGTACTACACTGTGCGTTTCTTATATTCTAAGTTTTTCAGTGCAACTCACTCATATACTATGTACTACACTGTGCGTTTCTTATATTCTAAGTTTTTCAGTGCAACTCACTCATATACTATGTACTACACTGTGCATTTCGTGTAATGCGGGTTTTTCAGTAAATTCTAAGTTTTTCAGTGCAACTCACTCATATACTATGTACTACACTGTGCGTTTCTTATATTCTAAGTTTTTCAGTGCAACTCACTCATATACTATGTACTACACTGTGCGTTTCTTATATTCTAAGTTTTTCAGAGCAACTCACTCATATACTATGTACTACACTGTGCGTTTCTTAAATTCTAAGTTTTTCAGTGCAACTCACTCATATACTATGTACTACAATGTGCGTTTCTTATATTCTAAGGTTTTCAGTGCAACTCACTCATATACTATGTACTACACTGTGCGTTTCTTATATTCTAAGTTTTTCAGTGCAACTCACTCATATACTATGTACTACACTGTGCGTTTCTTATATTCTAAGTTTTTCAGTGCAACTCACTCATATACTATGTATTATACTGTGCGTTTCTTATATTCTAAGTTTTTCAGTGCAACTCACTCATATACTATGTACTACACTGTGCGTTTCTTATATTCTAAGTTTTTCAGTGCAACTCACTCATATACTATGTACTACACTGTGCGTTTCTTATATTCTAAGTTTTTCAGTGCAACTCACTCATATACTATGTACTACACTGTGCATTTCGTGTAATGCGGGTTTTTCAGTAAATTCTAAGTTTTTCAGTGCAACTCACTCATATACTATGTACTACACTGTGCGTTTCTTAAATTCTAAGTTTTTCAGTGCAACTCACTCATATACTATGAACTACACTGTGCGTTTCTTATATTCTAAGTTTTCAGTGCAACTCACTCATATACTATGTACTACACTGTGCGTTTCTTATATTCTAAGTTTTTCAGTGCAACTCACTCATATACTATGTACTACACTGTCCGTTTCTTATATTCTAAGTTTTTCAGTGCAACTCACTCATATACTATGTACTACACTGTGCGTTTCTTATATTCTAAGTTTTTCAGTGCAACTCACTCATATACTATGTACTACACTGTGCGTTTCTTATATTCTAAGTTTTTCAGTGCAACTCACTCATATACTATGTACTACACTGTGCGTTTCTTATATTCTAAGTTTTTCAGTGCAACTCACTCATATACTATGTATTACACTGTGCGTTTCTTATATTCTAAGTTTTTCAGTGCAACTCACTCATATACTATGTACTACACTGTGCGTTTCTTATTCTAAGTTTTTCAGTGCAACTCACTCATATACTATGTACTACACTGTGCGTTTCTTATATTCTAAGTTTTTCAGTGCAACTCACTCATATACTCTGTACTACACTGTGCGTTTCTTATATTCTAAGTTTTTCAGTGCAACTCACTCATATACTATGTACTACACTGTGCATTTCTTGTAATACGTGTTTTTCAGTAAATTCTAAGTTTTTCAGTGCAACTCACTCATATACTATGTACTACACTGTGCGTTTCTTATATTCTAAGTTTTTCAGTGCAACTCACTCATATACTATGTACTACACTGTGCGTTTCTTATATTCTAAGTTTTTCAGTGCAACTCACTCATATACTATGTATTACACTGTGCGTTTCTTATATTCTAAGTTTTTCAGTGCAACTCACTCATATACTATGTACTACACTGTGCGTTTCTTATATTCTAAGTTTTTCAGTGCAACTCACTCATATACTATGTACTACACTGTGCGTTTCTTATATTCTAAGTTTTTCAGTGCAACTCACTCATATACTATGTACTACACTGTGCGTTTCTCTTATTCTAAGTTTTTCAGTGCAACTCACTCATATACTATGTACTACACTGTGCATTTCTTGTAATACGGGTTTTTCAGTAAATTCTAAGTTTTTCAGTGCAACTCACTCATATACTATGTACTACACTGTGCGTTTCTTATATTCTAAGTTTTTTCAGTGCAACTCACTCATATACTATGTACTACACTGTGCGTTTCTTATATTCTAAGTTTTTCAGTGCAACTCACTCATATACTATGTACTACACTGTGCGTTTCTTATATTCTAAGTTTTTCAGTGCAACTCACTCATATACTATGTATTACACTGTGCGTTTCTTATATTCTAAGTTTTTCAGTGCAACTCACTCATATACTATGTACTACACTGTGCGTTTCTTATATTCTAAGTTTTTCAGTGCAACTCACTCATATACTATGTACTACACTGTGCGTTTCTTATATTCTAAGTTTTTCAGTGCAACTCACTCATATACTATGTACTACACTGTGCATTTCGTGTAATGCGGGTTTTTCAGTAAATTCTAAGTTTTTCAGTGCAACTCACTCATATACTATGTACTACACTGTGCGTTTCTTAAATTCTAAGTTTTTCAGTGCAACTCACTCACATACTATGAACTACACTGTGCGTTTCTTATATTCTAAGTTTTCAGTGCAACTCACTCATATATTATGTACTACACTGTGCGTTTCTTATATTCTAAGTTTTTCAGTGCAACTCACTCATATACTATGTACTACACTGTGCGTTTCTTATATTCTAAGTTTTTCAGAGCAACTCACTCATATACTATGTACTACACTGTGCGTTTCTTAAATTCTAAGTTTTTCAGTGCAACTCACTCATATACTATGTACTACAATGTGCGTTTCTTATATTCTAAGTTTTTCAGTGCAACTCACTCATATACTATGTACTACACTGTGTGTTTCTTATATTCTAAGTTTTTCAGTGCAACTCACTCATATACTATGTACTACACTGTCCGTTTCTTATATTCTAAGTTTTTTCAGTGCAACTCACTCATATACTATGTACTACACTGTGCGTTTCTTATATTCTAAGTTTTTCAGTGCAACTCACTCATATACTATGTACTACACTGTGCGTTTCTTATATTCTAAGTTTTTCAGTGCAACTCACTCATATACTATGTACTACACTGTGCATTTCTTATATTCTAAGTTTTTCAGTGCAACTCACTCATATACTATGTATTACACTGTGCGTTTCTTATATTCTAAGTTTTTCAGTGCAACTCACTCATATACTATGTACTACACTGTGCGTTTCTTATTCTAAGTTTTTCAGTGCAACTCACTCATATACTATGTACTACACTGTGCGTTTCTTATATTCTAAGTTTTTCAGTGCAACTCACTCATATACTCTGTACTACACTGTGCGTTTCTTATATTCTAAGTTTTTCAGTGCAACTCACTCATATACTATGTACTACACTGTGCATTTCTTGTAATACGTGTTTTTCAGTAAATTCTAAGTTTTTCAGTGCAACTCACTCATATACTATGTACTACACTGTGCGTTTCTTATATTCTAAGTTTTTCAGTGCAACTCACTCATATACTATGTACTACACTGTGCGTTTCTTATATTCTAAGTTTTTCAGTGCAACTCACTCATATACTATGTATTACACTGTGCGTTTCTTATATTCTAAGTTTTTCAGTGCAACTCACTCATATACTATGTACTACACTGTACATTTCTTGTAATACGGGTTTTTCAGTAAATTCTAAGTTTTTCAGTGCAACTCACTCATATACTATGTACTACACTGTGCATTTCGTGTAATGCAGGTTTTTCAGTAAATTCTAAGTTTTTCAGTGCAACTCACTCATATACTATGTACTACACTGTGCGTTTCTTAAATTCTAAGTTTTTCAGTGCAACTCACTCATATACTATGTACTACACTGTGCGTTTCTTAAATTCTAAGATTTTCAGTGCAACTCACTCATATACTATGTACTACACTGTGCGTTTCTTATATTCTAAGTTTTCAGTGCAACTCACTCATATACTATGTACTACACTGTGCGTTTCTTATATTCTAAGTTTTTCAGTGCAACTCACTCATATACTATGTACTACACTGTGCGTTTCTAATATTCTAAGTTTTTCAGTGCAACTCACTCATATATTATGTACTACACTGTGCGTTTCTTATATTCTAAGTTTTTCAGTGCAACTCACTCATATACTATGTACTACACTGTGCGTTTCTTATATTCTAAGTTTTTCAGTGCAACTCACTCATATACTATGTACTACACTGTGCATTTCGTGTAATGCGGGTTTTTCAGTAAATTCTAAGTTTTTCAGTGCAACTCACTCATATACTATGTACTACACTGTGCGTTTCTTATATTCTAAGTTTTTCAGTGCAACTCACTCATATACTATGTACTACACTGTGCGTTTCTTATATTCTAAGTTTTTCAGTGCAACTCACTCATATACTATGTACTACACTGTGCATTTCGTGTAATGCGGGTTTTTCAGTAAATTCTAAGTTTTTCAGTGCAACTCACTCATATACTATGTACTACACTGTGCGTTTCTTATATTCTAAGTTTTTCAGTGCAACTCACTCATATACTATGTACTACACTGTGCGTTTCTTATATTCTAAGTTTTTCAGAGCAACTCACTCATATACTATGTACTACACTGTGCGTTTCTTAAATTCTAAGTTTTTCAGTGCAACTCACTCATATACTATGTACTACAATGTGCGTTTCTTATATTCTAAGGTTTTCAGTGCAACTCACTCATATACTATGTAATACACTGTGCGTTTCTTATATTCTAAGTTTTTCAGTGCAACTCACTCATATACTATGTACTACACTGTGCGTTTCTTATATTCTAAGTTTTTCAGTGCAACTCACTCATATACTATGTACTACACTGTGCGTTTCTTATATTCTAAGTTTTTCAGTGCAACTCACTCATATACTATGTACTACACTGTGCGTTTCTTATATTCTAAGTTTTTCAGTGCAACTCACTCATATACTATGTATTACACTGTGCGTTTCTTATATTCTAAGTTTTTCAGTGCAACTCACTCATATACTATGTACTACACTGTGCGTTTCTTATATTCTAAGTTTTTCAGTGCAACTCACTCATATACTATGTACTACACTGTGCGTTTCTTATATTCTAAGTTTTTCAGTGCAACTCACTCATATACTATGTACTACACTGTGCATTTCGTGTAATGCGGGTTTTTCAGTAAATTCTAAGTTTTTCAGTGCAACTCACTCATATACTATGTACTACACTGTGCGTTTCTTATATTCTAAGTTTTTCAGTGCAACTCACTCATATACTATGTACTACACTGTGCGTTTCTTATATTCTAAGTTTTTCAGAGCAACTCACTCATATACTATGTACTACACTGTGCGTTTCTTAAATTCTAAGTTTTTCAGTGCAACTCACTCATATACTATGTACTACACTGTGCGTTTCTTATATTCTAAGTTTTTCAGTGCAACTCACTCATATACTATGTACTACACTGTGCGTTTCTTAAATTCTAAGTTTTTCAGTGCAACTCACTCATATACTATGTACTACAATGTGCGTTTCTTATATTCTAAGTTTTTCAGTGCAACTCACTCATATACTATGTACTACACTGTGTGTTTCTTATATTCTAAGTTTTTCAGTGCAACTCACTCATATACTATGTACTACACTGTGCGTTTCTTATATTCTAAGTTTTTCAGTGCAACTCACTCATATACTATGTACTACACTGTGCGTTTCTTATATTCTAAGTTTTTCAGTGCAACTCACTCATATACTATGTACTACACTGTGCGTTTCTTATATTCTAAGTTTTTCAGTGCAACTCACTCATATACTATGTACTACACTGTGCATTTCGTGTAATGCGGGTTTTTCAGTAAATTCTAAGTTTTTCAGTGCAACTCACTCATATACTATGTACTACACTGTGCGTTTCTTATATTCTAAGTTTTTCAGTGCAACTCACTCATATACTATGTACTACACTGTGCGTTTCTTATATTCTAAGTTTTTCAGTGCAACTCACTCATATACTATGTACTACACTGTGCATTTCGTGTAATGCGGGTTTTTCAGTAAATTCTAAGTTTTTCAGTGCAACTCACTCATATACTATGTACTACACTGTGCGTTTCTTATATTCTAAGTTTTTCAGTGCAACTCACTCATATACTATGTACTACACTGTGCGTTTCTTATATTCTAAGTTTTTCAGAGCAACTCACTCATATACTATGTACTACACTGTGCGTTTCTTAAATTCTAAGTTTTTCAGTGCAACTCACTCATATACTATGTACTACAATGTGCGTTTCTTATATTCTAAGGTTTTCAGTGCAACTCACTCATATACTATGTACTACACTGTGTATTTCGTGTAATGCGGGTTTTTCAGTAAATTCTAAGTTTTTCAGTGCAACTCACTCATATACTATGTACTACACTGTGCGTTTCTTATATTCTAAGTTTTTCAGTGCAACTCACTCATATACTATGTACTACACTGTGCGTTTCTTATATTCTAAGTTTTTCAGTGCAACTCACTCATATACTATGTACTACACTGTGCATTTCGTGTAATGCGGGTTTTTCAGTAAATTCTAAGTTTTTCAGTGCAACTCACTCATATACTATGTACTACACTGTGCGTTTCTTATATTCTAAGTTTTTCAGTGCAACTCACTCATATACTATGTACTACACTGTGCGTTTCTTATATTCTAAGTTTTTCAGAGCAACTCACTCATATACTATGTACTACACTGTGCGTTTCTTAAATTCTAAGTTTTTCAGTGCAACTCACTCATATACTATGTACTACACTGTGCGTTTCTTATATTCTAAGTTTTTCAGTGCAACTCACTCATATACTATGTACTACACTGTGCGTTTCTTAAATTCTAAGTTTTTCAGTGCAACTCACTCATATACTATGTACTACAATGTGCGTTTCTTATATTCTAAGTTTTTCAGTGCAACTCACTCATATACTATGTACTACACTGTGTGTTTCTTATATTCTAAGTTTTTCAGTGCAACTCACTCATATACTATGTACTACACTGTGCGTTTCTTATATTCTAAGTTTTTCAGTGCAACTCACTCATATACTATGTACTACACTGTGCGTTTCTTATATTCTAAGTTTTTCAGTGCAACTCACTCATACTATGTACTACACTGTGCGTTTCTTATATTCTAAGTTTTTCAGTGCAACTCACTCATATACTATGTACTACACTGTGCGTTTCTTATATTCTAAGTTTTTCAGTGCAACTCACTCATATACTATGTACTACATTGTGCATTTCTTATATTCTAAGTTTTTCAGTGCAACAAACTCATATACTATGTATTACACTGTGCGTTTCTTATATTCTAAGTTTTTCAGTGCAACTCAATCATATACTATGTACTACACTGTGCGTTTCTCATATTCTAAGTTTTTCAGTGCAACTCACTCATATACTATGTACTACACTGTGCGTTTCTTATATTCTAAGTTTTTCAGTGCAACTCACTCATATACTATGTACTACACTGTGCATTTCTTGTAATACGGGTTTTTCAATAAATTCTAAGTTTTTCAGTGCAACTCACTCATATACTATGTACTACACTGTGCGTTTCTTATATTCTAAGTTTTTCAGTGCAACTCACTCATATACTATGTACTACACTGTGCGTTTCTTAAATTCTAAGTTTTTCAGTGCAACTCAATCATATACTATGTACTACACTGTGCGTTTCGTGTAATGCGGGTTTTTCAGTAAATTCTAAGTTTTTCAGTGCAACTCACTCATATACTATGTACTACACTGTGCGTTTCTTATATTCTAAGTTTTTCAGTGCAACTCACTCATATACTATGTACTACACTGTGCATTTCGTGTAATGCGGGTTTTTCAGTAAATTGTAAGTTTTTCAGTGCAACTCACTCATATACTATGTACTACACTGTGCGTTTCTTATATTCTAAGTTTTTCAGTGCAACTCACTCATATACTATGTACTACACTGTGCGTTTCTTAAATTCTAAGTTTTTCAGTGCAACTCACTCATATACTATGTACTACAATGTGCGTTTCTTATATTCTAAGTTTTTCTGTGCAACTCACTCATATACTATGTACTACACTGTGTGTTTCTTATATTCTAAGTTTTTCAGTGCAACTCACTCATATACTATGTACTACACTGTGCGTTTCTTATATTCTAAGTTTTTCAGTGCAACTCACTCATATACTATGTACTACACTGTGTGTTTCTTATATTCTAAGTTTTTCAGTGCACTCACTCATATACTATGTACTACACAGTGCGTTTCTTATATTTTAAGTTTTTCAGTGCAACTCACTCATATACTATGTACTACACTGTGCGTTTCTTATATTCTAAGTTTTTCAGTGCAACTCACTCATATACTATGTATTACACTGTGCGTTTCTTATATTCTAAGTTTTTCAGTGCAACTCACTCATATACTATGTACTACACTGTGCGTTTCTTATATTCTAAGTTTTTCAGTGCAACTCACTCATATACTATGTACTACACTGTGCGTTTCTTATATTCTAAGTTTTTCAGTGCAACTCACTCATATACTATGTACTACACTGTGCGTTTCTTATATTCTAAGTTTTTCAGTGCAACTCACTCATATACTATGTACTACAATGTGCGTTTCTTATTCTAAGTTTTTCAGTGCAACTCACTCATATACTATGTACTACACTGTGCGTTTCTTATATTCTAAGTTTTTCAGTGCAACTCACTCATATACTATGTACTACACTGTACATTTCTTGTAATACGGGTTTTTCAGTAAATTCTAAGTTTTTCAGTGCAACTCACTCATATACTATGTACTACACTGTGCATTTCGTGTAATGCAGGTTTTTCAGTAAATTCTAAGTTTTTCAGTGCAACTCACTCATATACTATGTACTACACTGTGCGTTTCTTAAATTCTAAGTTTTTCAGTGCAACTCACTCATATACTATGTACTACACTGTGCGTTTCTTAAATTCTAAGATTTTCAGTGCAACTCACTCATATACTATGTACTACACTGTGCGTTTCTTATATTCTAAGTTTTCAGTGCAACTCACTCATATACTATGTACTACACTGTGCGTTTCTTATATTCTAAGTTTTTCAGTGCAACTCACTCATATACTATGTACTACACTGTGCGTTTCTTATATTCTAAGTTTTTCAGTGCAACTCACTCATATACTATGTACTACATTGTGCATTTCTTATATTCTAAGTTTTTCAGTGCAACAAACTCATATACTATGTATTACACTGTGCGTTTCTTATATTCTAAGTTTTTCAGTGCAACTCAATCATATACTATGTACTACACTGTGCGTTTCTCATATTCTAAGTTTTTCAGTGCAACTCACTCATATACTATGTACTACACTGTGCGTTTCTTATATTCTAAGTTTTTCAGTGCAACTCACTCATATACTATGTACTACACTGTGCATTTCTTGTAATACGGGTTTTTCAATAAATTCTAAGTTTTTCAGTGCAACTCACTCATATACTATGTACTACACTGTGCGTTTCTTATATTCTAAGTTTTTCAGTGCAACTCACTCATATACTATGTACTACACTGTGCGTTTCTTAAATTCTAAGTTTTTCAGTGCAACTCAATCATATACTATGTACTACACTGTGCGTTTCGTGTAATGCGGGTTTTTCAGTAAATTCTAAGTTTTTCAGTGCAACTCACTCATATACTATGTACTACACTGTGCGTTTCTTATATTCTAAGTTTTTCAGTGCAACTCACTCATATACTATGTACTACACTGTGCATTTCGTGTAATGCGGGTTTTTCAGTAAATTCTAAGTTTTTCAGTGCAACTCACTCATATACTATGTACTACACTGTGCGTTTCTTATATTCTAAGTTTTTCAGTGCAACTCACTCATATACTATGTACTACACTGTGCGTTTCTTAAATTCTAAGTTTTTCAGTGCAACTCACTCATATACTATGTACTACAATGTGCGTTTCTTATATTCTAAGTTTTTCAGTGCAACTCACTCATATACTATGTACTACACTGTGTGTTTCTTATATTCTAAGTTTTTCAGTGCAACTCACTCATATACTATGTACTACACTGTGCGTTTCTTATATTCTAAGTTTTTCAGTGCAACTCACTCATATACTATGTACTACACTGTGTGTTTCTTATATTCTAAGTTTTTCAGTGCACTCACTCATATACTATGTACTACACAGTGCGTTTCTTATATTTTAAGTTTTTCAGTGCAACTCACTCATATACTATGTACTACACTGTGCGTTTCTTATATTCTAAGATTTTCAGTGCAACTCACTCATATACTATGTATTACACTGTGCGTTTCTTATATTCTAAGTTTTTCAGTGCAACTCACTCATATACTATGTACTACACTGTGCGTTTCTTATATTCTAAGTTTTTCAGTGCAACTCACTCATATACTATGTACTACACTGTGCGTTTCTTATATTCTAAGTTTTTCAGTGCAACTCACTCATATACTATGTACTACACTGTGCGTTTCTTATATTCTAAGTTTTTCAGTGCAACTCACTCATATACTATGTACTACAATGTGCGTTTCTTATTCTAAATTTTTCAGTGCAACTCACTCATATACTATGTACTACACTGTGCGTTTCTTATATTCTAAGTTTTTCAGTGCAACTCACTCATATACTATGTACTACACTGTACATTTCTTGTAATACGGGTTTTTCAGTAAATTCTAAGTTTTTCAGTGCAACTCACTCATATACTATGTACTACACTGTGCATTTCGTGTAATGCAGGTTTTTCAGTAAATTCTAAGTTTTTCAGTGCAACTCACTCATATACTATGTACTACACTGTGCGTTTCTTAAATTCTAAGTTTTTCAGTGCAACTCACTCATATACTATGTACTACACTGTGCGTTTCTTAAATTCTAAGATTTTCAGTGCAACTCACTCATATACTATGTACTACACTGTGCGTTTCTTATATTCTAAGTTTTCAGTGCAACTCACTCATATACTATGTACTACACTGTGCGTTTCTTATATTCTAAGTTTTTCAGTGCAACTCACTCATATACTATGTACTACAATGTGCGTTTCTTATTCTAAGTTTTTCAGTGCAACTCACTCATATACTATGTACTACACTGTGCGTTTCTTATATTCTAAGTTTTTCAGTGCAACTCACTCATATACTATGTACTACACTGTGCATTTCGTGTAATGCGGGTTTTTCAGTAAATTCTAAGTTTTTCAGTGCAACTCACTCATATACTATGTACTACACTGTGCGTTTCTTATATTCTAAGTTTTTCAGTGCAACTCACTCATATACTATGTACTACACTGTGCGTTTCTTATATTCTAAGTTTTTCAGAGCAACTCACTCATATACTATGTACTACACTGTGCGTTTCTTAAATTCTAAGTTTTTCAGTGCAACTCACTCATATACTATGTACTACAATGTGCGTTTCTTATATTCTAAGGTTTTCAGTGCAACTCACTCATATACTATGTACTACACTGTGCGTTTCTTATATTCTAAGTTTTTCAGTGCAACTCACTCATATACTATGTACTACACTGTGCGTTTCTTATATTCTAAGTTTTTCAGTGCAACTCACTCATATACTATGTATTATACTGTGCGTTTCTTATATTCTAAGTTTTTCAGTGCAACTCACTCATATACTATGTACTACACTGTGCGTTTCTTATATTCTAAGTTTTTCAGTGCAACTCACTCATATACTATGTACTACACTGTGCGTTTCTTATATTCTAAGTTTTTCAGTGCAACTCACTCATATACTATGTACTACACTGTGCATTTCGTGTAATGCGGGTTTTTCAGTAAATTCTAAGTTTTTCAGTGCAACTCACTCATATACTATGTACTACACTGTGCGTTTCTTAAATTCTAAGTTTTTCAGTGCAACTCACTCATATACTATGAACTACACTGTGCGTTTCTTATATTCTAAGTTTTCAGTGCAACTCACTCATATACTATGTACTACACTGTGCGTTTCTTATATTCTAAGTTTTTCAGTGCAACTCACTCATATACTATGTACTACACTGTGCATTTCGTGTAATGCGGGTTTTTCAGTAAATTCTAAGTTTTTCAGTGCAACTCACTCATATACTATGTACTACACTGTGCGTTTCTTATATTCTAAGTTTTTCAGTGCAACTCACTCATATACTATGTACTACACTGTGCGTTTCTTATATTCTAAGTTTTTCAGTGCAACTCACTCATATACTATGTATTACACTGTGCGTTTCTTATATTCTAAGTTTTTCAGTGCAACTCACTCATATACTATGTACTACACTGTGCGTTTCTTATTCTAAGTTTTTCAGTGCAACTCACTCATATACTATGTACTACACTGTGCGTTTCTTATATTCTAAGTTTTTCAGTGCAACTCACTCATATACTCTGTACTACACTGTGCGTTTCTTATATTCTAAGTTTTTCAGTGCAACTCACTCATATACTATGTACTACACTGTGCATTTCTTGTAATACGTGTTTTTCAGTAAATTCTAAGTTTTTCAGTGCAACTCACTCATATACTATGTACTACACTGTGCGTTTCTTATATTCTAAGTTTTTCAGTGCAACTCACTCATATACTATGTACTACACTGTGCGTTTCTTATATTCTAAGTTTTTCAGTGCAACTCACTCATATACTATGTATTACACTGTGCGTTCTTATATTCTAAGTTTTTCAGTGCAACTCACTCATATACTATGTACTACACTGTGCGTTTCTTATATTCTAAGTTTTTCAGTGCAACTCACTCATATACTATGTACTACACTGTGCGTTTCTTATATTCTAAGTTTTTCAGTGCAACTCACTCATATACTATGTACTACACTGTGCGTTTCTCTTATTCTAAGTTTTTCAGTGCAACTCACTCATATACTATGTACTACACTGTGCATTTCTTGTAATACGGGTTTTTCAGTAAATTCTAAGTTTTTCAGTGCAACTCACTCATATACTATGTACTACACTGTGCGTTTCTTATATTCTAAGTTTTTCAGTGCAACTCACTCATATACTATGTACTACACTGTGCGTTTCTTATATTCTAAGTTTTTCAGTGCAACTCACTCATATACTATGTACTACACTGTGCGTTTCTTATATTCTAAGTTTTTCAGTGCAACTCACTCATATACTATGTACTACACTGTGCGTTTCTTATATTCTAAGTTTTTCAGTGCAACTCACTCATATACTATGTACTACACTGTGCATTTCGTGTAATGCGGGTTTTTCAGTAAATTCTAAGTTTTTCAGTGCAACTCACTCATATACTATGTACTACACTGTGCGTTTCTTATATTCTAAGTTTTTCAGTGCAACTCACTCATATACTATGTACTACACTGTGCGTTTCTTATATTCTAAGTTTTTCAGTGCAACTCACTCATATACTATGTACTACACTGTGCATTTCGTGTAATGCGGGTTTTTCAGTAAATTCTAAGTTTTTCAGTGCAACTCACTCATATACTATGTACTACACTGTGCGTTTCTTATATTCTAAGTTTTTCAGTGCAACTCACTCATATACTATGTACTACACTGTGCGTTTCTTATATTCTAAGTTTTTCAGAGCAACTCACTCATATACTATGTACTACACTGTGCGTTTCTTAAATTCTAAGTTTTTCAGTGCAACTCACTCATATACTATGTACTACAATGTGCGTTTCTTATATTCTAAGGTTTTCAGTGCAACTCACTCATATACTATGTACTACACTGTGCGTTTCTTATATTCTAAGTTTTTCAGTGCAACTCACTCATATACTATGTACTACACTGTGCGTTTCTTATATTCTAAGTTTTTCAGTGCAACTCACTCATATACTATGTATTATACTGTGCGTTTCTTATATTCTAAGTTTTTCAGTGCAACTCACTCATATACTATGTACTACACTGTGCGTTTCTTATATTCTAAGTTTTTCAGTGCAACTCACTCATATACTATGTACTACACTGTGCGTTTCTTATATTCTAAGTTTTTCAGTGCAACTCACTCATATACTATGTACTACACTGTGCATTTCGTGTAATGCGGGTTTTTCAGTAAATTCTAAGTTTTTCAGTGCAACTCACTCATATACTATGTACTACACTGTGCGTTTCTTAAATTCTAAGTTTTTCAGTGCAACTCACTCATATACTATGAACTACACTGTGCGTTTCTTATATTCTAAGTTTTCAGTGCAACTCACTCATATACTATGTACTACACTGTGCGTTTCTTATATTCTAAGTTTTTCAGTGCAACTCACTCATATACTATGTACTACACTGTCCGTTTCTTATATTCTAAGTTTTTCAGTGCAACTCACTCATATACTATGTACTACACTGTGCGTTTCTTATATTCTAAGTTTTTCAGTGCAACTCACTCATATACTATGTACTACACTGTGCGTTTCTTATATTCTAAGTTTTTCAGTGCAACTCACTCATATACTATGTACTACACTGTGCGTTTCTTATATTCTAAGTTTTTCAGTGCAACTCACTCATATACTATGTATTACACTGTGCGTTTCTTATATTCTAAGTTTTTCAGTGCAACTCACTCATATACTATGTACTACACTGTGCGTTTCTTATTCTAAGTTTTTCAGTGCAACTCACTCATATACTATGTACTACACTGTGCGTTTCTTATATTCTAAGTTTTTCAGTGCAACTCACTCATATACTCTGTACTACACTGTGCGTTTCTTATATTCTAAGTTTTTCAGTGCAACTCACTCATATACTATGTACTACACTGTGCATTTCTTGTAATACGTGTTTTTCAGTAAATTCTAAGTTTTTCAGTGCAACTCACTCATATACTATGTACTACACTGTGCGTTTCTTATATTCTAAGTTTTTCAGTGCAACTCACTCATATACTATGTACTACACTGTGCGTTTCTTATATTCTAAGTTTTTCAGTGCAACTCACTCATATACTATGTATTACACTGTGCGTTTCTTATATTCTAAGTTTTTCAGTGCAACTCACTCATATACTATGTACTACACTGTGCGTTTCTTATATTCTAAGTTTTTCAGTGCAACTCACTCATATACTATGTACTACACTGTGCGTTTCTTATATTCTAAGTTTTTCAGTGCAACTCACTCATATACTATGTACTACACTGTGCGTTTCTCTTATTCTAAGTTTTTCAGTGCAACTCACTCATATACTATGTACTACACTGTGCATTTCTTGTAATACGGGTTTTTCAGTAAATTCTAAGTTTTTCAGTGCAACTCACTCATATACTATGTACTACACTGTGCGTTTCTTATATTCTAAGTTTTTCAGTGCAACTCACTCATATACTATGTACTACACTGTGCGTTTCTTATATTCTAAGTTTTTCAGTGCAACTCACTCATATACTATGTACTACACTGTGCGTTTCTTATATTCTAAGTTTTTCAGTGCAACTCACTCATATACTATGTACTACACTGTGCGTTTCTTATATTCTAAGTTTTTCAGTGCAACTCACTCATATACTATGTACTACACTGTGCGTTTCTTATATTCTAAGTTTTTCAGTGCAACTCACTCATATACTATGTACTACACTGTGCATTTCGTGTAATGCGGGTTTTTCAGTAAATTCTAAGTTTTTCAGTGCAACTCACTCATATACTATGTACTACACTGTGCGTTTCTTATATTCTAAGTTTTTCAGTGCAACTCACTCATATACTATGTACTACACTGTGCGTTTCTTATATTCTAAGTTTTTCAGTGCAACTCACTCATATACTATGTACTACACTGTGCATTTCGTGTAATGCGGGTTTTTCAGTAAATTCTAAGTTTTTCAGTGCAACTCACTCATATACTATGTACTACACTGTGCGTTTCTTATATTCTAAGTTTTTCAGTGCAACTCACTCATATACTATGTACTACACTGTGCGTTTCTTATATTCTAAGTTTTTCAGAGCAACTCACTCATATACTATGTACTACACTGTGCGTTTCTTAAATTCTAAGTTTTTCAGTGCAACTCACTCATATACTATGTACTACAATGTGCGTTTCTTATATTCTAAGGTTTTCAGTGCAACTCACTCATATACTATGTACTACACTGTGCGTTTCTTATATTCTAAGTTTTTCAGTGCAACTCACTCATATACTATGTACTACACTGTGCGTTTCTTATATTCTAAGTTTTTCAGTGCAACTCACTCATATACTATGTATTATACTGTGCGTTTCTTATATTCTAAGTTTTTCAGTGCAACTCACTCATATACTATGTACTACACTGTGCGTTTCTTATATTCTAAGTTTTTCAGTGCAACTCACTCATATACTATGTACTACACTGTGCGTTTCTTATATTCTAAGTTTTTCAGTGCAACTCACTCATATACTATGTACTACACTGTGCATTTCGTGTAATGCGGGTTTTTCAGTAAATTCTAAGTTTTTCAGTGCAACTCACTCATATACTATGTACTACACTGTGCGTTTCTTAAATTCTAAGTTTTTCAGTGCAACTCACTCATATACTATGAACTACACTGTGCGTTTCTTATATTCTAAGTTTTCAGTGCAACTCACTCATATACTATGTACTACACTGTGCGTTTCTTATATTCTAAGTTTTTCAGTGCAACTCACTCATATACTATGTACTACACTGTCCGTTTCTTATATTCTAAGTTTTTCAGTGCAACTCACTCATATACTATGTACTACACTGTGCGTTTCTTATATTCTAAGTTTTTCAGTGCAACTCACTCATATACTATGTACTACACTGTGCGTTTCTTATATTCTAAGTTTTTCAGTGCAACTCACTCATATACTATGTACTACACTGTGCGTTTCTTATATTCTAAGTTTTTCAGTGCAACTCACTCATATACTATGTACTACACTGTGTGTTTCTTATATTCTAAGTTTTTCAGTGCAACTCACTCATATACTATGTATTACACTGTGCGTTTCTTATATTCTAAGTTTTTCAGTGCAACTCACTCATATACTATGTACTACACTGTGCGTTTCTTATTCTAAGTTTTTCAGTGCAACTCACTCATATACTATGTACTACACTGTGCGTTTCTTATATTCTAAGTTTTTCAGTGCAACTCACTCATATACTCTGTACTACACTGTGCGTTTCTTATATTCTAAGTTTTTCAGTGCAACTCACTCATATACTATGTACTACACTGTGCATTTCTTGTAATACGTGTTTTTCAGTAAATTCTAAGTTTTTCAGTGCAACTCACTCATATACTATGTACTACACTGTGCGTTTCTTATATTCTAAGTTTTTCAGTGCAACTCACTCATATACTATGTACTACACTGTGCGTTTCTTATATTCTAAGTTTTTCAGTGCAACTCACTCATATACTATGTATTACACTGTGCGTTTCTTATATTCTAAGTTTTTCAGTGCAACTCACTCATATACTATGTACTACACTGTGCGTTTCTTATATTCTAAGTTTTTCAGTGCAACTCACTCATATACTATGTACTACACTGTGCGTTTCTTATATTCTAAGTTTTTCAGTGCAACTCACTCATATACTATGTACTACACTGTGCGTTTCTCTTATTCTAAGTTTTTCAGTGCAACTCACTCATATACTATGTACTACACTGTGCATTTCTTGTAATACGGGTTTTTCAGTAAATTCTAAGTTTTTCAGTGCAACTCACTCATATACTATGTACTACACTGTGCGTTTCTTATATTCTAAGTTTTTCAGTGCAACTCACTCATATACTATGTACTACACTGTGCGTTTCTTATATTCTAAGTTTTTCAGTGCAACTCACTCATATACTATGTACTACACTGTGCGTTTCTTATATTCTAAGTTTTTCAGTGCAACTCACTCATATACTATGTATTACACTGTGCGTTTCTTATATTCTAAGTTTTTCAGTGCAACTCACTCATATACTATGTACTACACTGTGCGTTTCTTATATTCTAAGTTTTTCAGTGCAACTCACTCATATACTATGTACTACACTGTGCGTTTCTTATATTCTAAGTTTTTCAGTGCAACTCACTCATATACTATGTACTACACTGTGCATTTCGTGTAATGCGGGTTTTTCAGTAAATTCTAAGTTTTTCAGTGCAACTCACTCATATACTATGTACTACACTGTGCGTTTCTTAAATTCTAAGTTTTTCAGTGCAACTCACTCACATACTATGAACTACACTGTGCGTTTCTTATATTCTAAGTTTTCAGTGCAACTCACTCATATATTATGTACTACACTGTGCGTTTCTTATATTCTAAGTTTTTCAGTGCAACTCACTCATATACTATGTACTACACTGTGCGTTTCTTATATTCTAAGTTTTTCAGAGCAACTCACTCATATACTATGTACTACACTGTGCGTTTCTTAAATTCTAAGTTTTTCAGTGCAACTCACTCATATACTATGTACTACAATGTGCGTTTCTTATATTCTAAGTTTTTCAGTGCAACTCACTCATATACTATGTACTACACTGTGTGTTTCTTATATTCTAAGTTTTTCAGTGCAACTCACTCATATACTATGTACTACACTGTCCGTTTCTTATATTCTAAGTTTTTCAGTGCAACTCACTCATATACTATGTACTACACTGTGCGTTTCTTATATTCTAAGTTTTTCAGTGCAACTCACTCATATACTATGTACTACACTGTGCGTTTCTTATATTCTAAGTTTTTCAGTGCAACTCACTCATATACTATGTACTACACTGTGCATTTCTTATATTCTAAGTTTTTCAGTGCAACTCACTCATATACTATGTATTACACTGTGCGTTTCTTATATTCTAAGTTTTTCAGTGCAACTCACTCATATACTATGTACTACACTGTGCGTTTCTTATTCTAAGTTTTTCAGTGCAACTCACTCATATACTATGTACTACACTGTGCGTTTCTTATATTCTAAGTTTTTCAGTGCAACTCACTCATATACTCTGTACTACACTGTGCGTTTCTTATATTCTAAGTTTTTCAGTGCAACTCACTCATATACTATGTACTACACTGTGCATTTCTTGTAATACGTGTTTTTCAGTAAATTCTAAGTTTTTCAGTGCAACTCACTCATATACTATGTACTACACTGTGCGTTTCTTATATTCTAAGTTTTTCAGTGCAACTCACTCATATACTATGTACTACACTGTGCGTTTCTTATATTCTAAGTTTTTCAGTGCAACTCACTCATATACTATGTATTACACTGTGCGTTTCTTATATTCTAAGTTTTTCAGTGCAACTCACTCATATACTATGTACTACACTGTACATTTCTTGTAATACGGGTTTTTCAGTAAATTCTAAGTTTTTCAGTGCAACTCACTCATATACTATGTACTACACTGTGCATTTCGTGTAATGCAGGTTTTTCAGTAAATTCTAAGTTTTTCAGTGCAACTCACTCATATACTATGTACTACACTGTGCGTTTCTTAAATTCTAAGTTTTTCAGTGCAACTCACTCATATACTATGTACTACACTGTGCGTTTCTTAAATTCTAAGATTTTCAGTGCAACTCACTCATATACTATGTACTACACTGTGCGTTTCTTATATTCTAAGTTTTCAGTGCAACTCACTCATATACTATGTACTACACTGTGCGTTTCTTATATTCTAAGTTTTTCAGTGCAACTCACTCATATACTATGTACTACACTGTGCGTTTCTAATATTCTAAGTTTTTCAGTGCAACTCACTCATATACTATGTACTACACTGTGCGTTTCTTATATTCTAAGTTTTTCAGTGCAACTCACTCATATACTATGTACTACACTGTGCGTTTCTTATATTCTAAGTTTTTCAGTGCAACTCACTCATATACTATGTACTACACTGTGCATTTCGTGTAATGCGGGTTTTTCAGTAAATTCTAAGTTTTTCAGTGCAACTCACTCATATACTATGTACTACACTGTGCGTTTCTTATATTCTAAGTTTTTCAGTGCAACTCACTCATATACTATGTACTACACTGTGCGTTTCTTATATTCTAAGTTTTTCAGTGCAACTCACTCATATACTATGTACTACACTGTGCATTTCGTGTAATGCGGGTTTTTCAGTAAATTCTAAGTTTTTCAGTGCAACTCACTCATATACTATGTACTACACTGTGCGTTTCTTATATTCTAAGTTTTTCAGTGCAACTCACTCATATACTATGTACTACACTGTGCGTTTCTTATATTCTAAGTTTTTCAGAGCAACTCACTCATATACTATGTACTACACTGTGCGTTTCTTAAATTCTAAGTTTTTCAGTGCAACTCACTCATATACTATGTACTACAATGTGCGTTTCTTATATTCTAAGGTTTTCAGTGCAACTCACTCATATACTATGTAATACACTGTGCGTTTCTTATATTCTAAGTTTTTCAGTGCAACTCACTCATATACTATGTACTACACTGTGCGTTTCTTATATTCTAAGTTTTTCAGTGCAACTCACTCATATACTATGTACTACACTGTGCGTTTCTTATATTCTAAGTTTTTCAGTGCAACTCACTCATATACTATGTACTACACTGTGCGTTTCTTATATTCTAAGTTTTTCAGTGCAACTCACTCATATACTATGTATTACACTGTGCGTTTCTTATATTCTAAGTTTTTCAGTGCAACTCACTCATATACTATGTACTACACTGTGCGTTTCTTATATTCTAAGTTTTTCAGTGCAACTCACTCATATACTATGTACTACACTGTGCGTTTCTTATATTCTAAGTTTTTCAGTGCAACTCACTCATATACTATGTACTACACTGTGCATTTCGTGTAATGCGGGTTTTTCAGTAAATTCTAAGTTTTTCAGTGCAACTCACTCATATACTATGTACTACACTGTGCGTTTCTTATATTCTAAGTTTTTCAGTGCAACTCACTCATATACTATGTACTACACTGTGCGTTTCTTATATTCTAAGTTTTTCAGAGCAACTCACTCATATACTATGTACTACACTGTGCGTTTCTTAAATTCTAAGTTTTTCAGTGCAACTCACTCATATACTATGTACTACACTGTGCGTTTCTTATATTCTAAGTTTTTCAGTGCAACTCACTCATATACTATGTACTACACTGTGCGTTTCTTAAATTCTAAGTTTTTCAGTGCAACTCACTCATATACTATGTACTACAATGTGCGTTTCTTATATTCTAAGTTTTTCAGTGCAACTCACTCATATACTATGTACTACACTGTGTGTTTCTTATATTCTAAGTTTTTCAGTGCAACTCACTCATATACTATGTACTACACTGTGCGTTTCTTATATTCTAAGTTTTTCAGTGCAACTCACTCATATACTATGTACTACACTGTGCGTTTCTTATATTCTAAGTTTTTCAGTGCAACTCACTCATATACTATGTACTACACTGTGCGTTTCTTATATTCTAAGTTTTTCAGTGCAACTCACTCATATACTATGTACTACACTGTGCATTTCGTGTAATGCGGGTTTTTCAGTAAATTCTAAGTTTTTCAGTGCAACTCACTCATATACTATGTACTACACTGTGCGTTTCTTATATTCTAAGTTTTTCAGTGCAACTCACTCATATACTATGTACTACACTGTGCGTTTCTTATATTCTAAGTTTTTCAGTGCAACTCACTCATATACTATGTACTACACTGTGCATTTCGTGTAATGCGGGTTTTTCAGTAAATTCTAAGTTTTTCAGTGCAACTCACTCATATACTATGTACTACACTGTGCGTTTCTTATATTCTAAGTTTTTCAGTGCAACTCACTCATATACTATGTACTACACTGTGCGTTTCTTATATTCTAAGTTTTTCAGAGCAACTCACTCATATACTATGTACTACACTGTGCGTTTCTTAAATTCTAAGTTTTTCAGTGCAACTCACTCATATACTATGTACTACAATGTGCGTTTCTTATATTCTAAGGTTTTCAGTGCAACTCACTCATATACTATGTACTACACTGTGTATTTCGTGTAATGCGGGTTTTTCAGTAAATTCTAAGTTTTTCAGTGCAACTCACTCATATACTATGTACTACACTGTGCGTTTCTTATATTCTAAGTTTTTCAGTGCAACTCACTCATATACTATGTACTACACTGTGCGTTTCTTATATTCTAAGTTTTTCAGTGCAACTCACTCATATACTATGTACTACACTGTGCATTTCGTGTAATGCGGGTTTTTCAGTAAATTCTAAGTTTTTCAGTGCAACTCACTCATATACTATGTACTACACTGTGCGTTTCTTATATTCTAAGTTTTTCAGTGCAACTCACTCATATACTATGTACTACACTGTGCGTTTCTTATATTCTAAGTTTTTCAGAGCAACTCACTCATATACTATGTACTACACTGTGCGTTTCTTAAATTCTAAGTTTTTCAGTGCAACTCACTCATATACTATGTACTACACTGTGCGTTTCTTATATTCTAAGTTTTTCAGTGCAACTCACTCATATACTATGTACTACACTGTGCGTTTCTTAAATTCTAAGTTTTTCAGTGCAACTCACTCATATACTATGTACTACAATGTGCGTTTCTTATATTCTAAGTTTTTCAGTGCAACTCACTCATATACTATGTACTACACTGTGTGTTTCTTATATTCTAAGTTTTTCAGTGCAACTCACTCATATACTATGTACTACACTGTGCGTTTCTTATATTCTAAGTTTTTCAGTGCAACTCACTCATATACTATGTACTACACTGTGCGTTTCTTATATTCTAAGTTTTTCAGTGCAACTCACTCATACTATGTACTACACTGTGCGTTTCTTATATTCTAAGTTTTTCAGTGCAACTCACTCATATACTATGTACTACACTGTGCGTTTCTTATATTCTAAGTTTTTCAGTGCAACTCACTCATATACTATGTACTACATTGTGCATTTCTTATATTCTAAGTTTTTCAGTGCAACAAACTCATATACTATGTATTACACTGTGCGTTTCTTATATTCTAAGTTTTTCAGTGCAACTCAATCATATACTATGTACTACACTGTGCGTTTCTCATATTCTAAGTTTTTCAGTGCAACTCACTCATATACTATGTACTACACTGTGCGTTTCTTATATTCTAAGTTTTTCAGTGCAACTCACTCATATACTATGTACTACACTGTGCATTTCTTGTAATACGGGTTTTTCAATAAATTCTAAGTTTTTCAGTGCAACTCACTCATATACTATGTACTACACTGTGCGTTTCTTATATTCTAAGTTTTTCAGTGCAACTCACTCATATACTATGTACTACACTGTGCGTTTCTTAAATTCTAAGTTTTTCAGTGCAACTCAATCATATACTATGTACTACACTGTGCGTTTCGTGTAATGCGGGTTTTTCAGTAAATTCTAAGTTTTTCAGTGCAACTCACTCATATACTATGTACTACACTGTGCGTTTCTTATATTCTAAGTTTTTCAGTGCAACTCACTCATATACTATGTACTACACTGTGCATTTCGTGTAATGCGGGTTTTTCAGTAAATTGTAAGTTTTTCAGTGCAACTCACTCATATACTATGTACTACACTGTGCGTTTCTTATATTCTAAGTTTTTCAGTGCAACTCACTCATATACTATGTACTACACTGTGCGTTTCTTAAATTCTAAGTTTTTCAGTGCAACTCACTCATATACTATGTACTACAATGTGCGTTTCTTATATTCTAAGTTTTTCTGTGCAACTCACTCATATACTATGTACTACACTGTGTGTTTCTTATATTCTAAGTTTTTCAGTGCAACTCACTCATATACTATGTACTACACTGTGCGTTTCTTATATTCTAAGTTTTTCAGTGCAACTCACTCATATACTATGTACTACACTGTGTGTTTCTTATATTCTAAGTTTTTCAGTGCACTCACTCATATACTATGTACTACACAGTGCGTTTCTTATATTTTAAGTTTTTCAGTGCAACTCACTCATATACTATGTACTACACTGTGCGTTTCTTATATTCTAAGTTTTTCAGTGCAACTCACTCATATACTATGTATTACACTGTGCGTTTCTTATATTCTAAGTTTTTCAGTGCAACTCACTCATATACTATGTACTACACTGTGCGTTTCTTATATTCTAAGTTTTTCAGTGCAACTCACTCATATACTATGTACTACACTGTGCGTTTCTTATATTCTAAGTTTTTCAGTGCAACTCACTCATATACTATGTACTACACTGTGCGTTTCTTATATTCTAAGTTTTTCAGTGCAACTCACTCATATACTATGTACTACAATGTGCGTTTCTTATTCTAAGTTTTTCAGTGCAACTCACTCATATACTATGTACTACACTGTGCGTTTCTTATATTCTAAGTTTTTCAGTGCAACTCACTCATATACTATGTACTACACTGTACATTTCTTGTAATACGGGTTTTTCAGTAAATTCTAAGTTTTTCAGTGCAACTCACTCATATACTATGTACTACACTGTGCATTTCGTGTAATGCAGGTTTTTCAGTAAATTCTAAGTTTTTCAGTGCAACTCACTCATATACTATGTACTACACTGTGCGTTTCTTATATTCTAAGTTTTCAGTGCAACTCACTCATATACTATGTACTACACTGTGCGTTTCTTATATTCTAAGTTTTTCAGTGCAACTCACTCATATACTATGTACTACACTGTGCGTTTCTTATATTCTAAGTTTTTCAGTGCAACTCACTCATATACTATGTACTACATTGTGCATTTCTTATATTCTAAGTTTTTCAGTGCAACAAACTCATATACTATGTATTACACTGTGCGTTTCTTATATTCTAAGTTTTTCAGTGCAACTCAATCATATACTATGTACTACACTGTGCGTTTCTCATATTCTAAGTTTTTCAGTGCAACTCACTCATATACTATGTACTACACTGTGCGTTTCTTATATTCTAAGTTTTTCAGTGCAACTCACTCATATACTATGTACTACACTGTGCATTTCTTGTAATACGGGTTTTTCAATAAATTCTAAGTTTTTCAGTGCAACTCACTCATATACTATGTACTACACTGTGCGTTTCTTATATTCTAAGTTTTTCAGTGCAACTCACTCATATACTATGTACTACACTGTGCGTTTCTTAAATTCTAAGTTTTTCAGTGCAACTCAATCATATACTATGTACTACACTGTGCGTTTCGTGTAATGCGGGTTTTTCAGTAAATTCTAAGTTTTTCAGTGCAACTCACTCATATACTATGTACTACACTGTGCGTTTCTTATATTCTAAGTTTTTCAGTGCAACTCACTCATATACTATGTACTACACTGTGCATTTCGTGTAATGCGGGTTTTTCAGTAAATTCTAAGTTTTTCAGTGCAACTCACTCATATACTATGTACTACACTGTGCGTTTCTTATATTCTAAGTTTTTCAGTGCAACTCACTCATATACTATGTACTACACTGTGCGTTTCTTAAATTCTAAGTTTTTCAGTGCAACTCACTCATATACTATGTACTACAATGTGCGTTTCTTATATTCTAAGTTTTTCAGTGCAACTCACTCATATACTATGTACTACACTGTGTGTTTCTTATATTCTAAGTTTTTCAGTGCAACTCACTCATATACTATGTACTACACTGTGCGTTTCTTATATTCTAAGTTTTTCAGTGCAACTCACTCATATACTATGTACTACACTGTGTGTTTCTTATATTCTAAGTTTTTCAGTGCACTCACTCATATACTATGTACTACACAGTGCGTTTCTTATATTTTAAGTTTTTCAGTGCAACTCACTCATATACTATGTACTACACTGTGCGTTTCTTATATTCTAAGATTTTCAGTGCAACTCACTCATATACTATGTATTACACTGTGCGTTTCTTATATTCTAAGTTTTTCAGTGCAACTCACTCATATACTATGTACTACACTGTGCGTTTCTTATATTCTAAGTTTTTCAGTGCAACTCACTCATATACTATGTACTACACTGTGCGTTTCTTATATTCTAAGTTTTTCAGTGCAACTCACTCATATACTATGTACTACACTGTGCGTTTCTTATATTCTAAGTTTTTCAGTGCAACTCACTCATATACTATGTACTACAATGTGCGTTTCTTATTCTAAATTTTTCAGTGCAACTCACTCATATACTATGTACTACACTGTGCGTTTCTTATATTCTAAGTTTTTCAGTGCAACTCACTCATATACTATGTACTACACTGTACATTTCTTGTAATACGGGTTTTTCAGTAAATTCTAAGTTTTTCAGTGCAACTCACTCATATACTATGTACTACACTGTGCATTTCGTGTAATGCAGGTTTTTCAGTAAATTCTAAGTTTTTCAGTGCAACTCACTCATATACTATGTACTACACTGTGCGTTTCTTAAATTCTAATTTTTTCAGTGCAACTCACTCATATACTATGTACTACACTGTGCGTTTCTTAAATTCTAAGATTTTCAGTGCAACTCACTCATATACTATGTACTACACTGTGCGTTTCTTATATTCTAAGTTTTCAGTGCAACTCACTCATATACTATGTACTACACTGTGCGTTTCTTATATTCTAAGTTTTTCAGTGCAACTCACTCATATACTATGTACTACAATGTGCGTTTCTTATTCTAAGTTTTTCAGTGCAACTCACTCATATACTATGTACTACACTGTGCGTTTCTTATATTCTAAGTTTTTCAGTGCAACTCACTCATATACTATGTACTACACTGTGCATTTCGTGTAATGCGGGTTTTTCAGTAAATTCTAAGTTTTTCAGTGCAACTCACTCATATACTATGTACTACACTGTGCGTTTCTTATATTCTAAGTTTTTCAGTGCAACTCACTCATATACTATGTACTACACTGTGCGTTTCTTATATTCTAAGTTTTTCAGTGCAACTCACTCATATACTATGTACTACACTGTGCATTTCGTGTAATGCGGGTTTTTCAGTAAATTCTAAGTTTTTCAGTGCAACTCACTCATATACTATGTACTACACTGTGCGTTTCTTATATTCTAAGTTTTTCAGTGCAACTCACTCATATACTATGTACTACACTGTGCGTTTCTTATATTCTAAGTTTTTCAGAGCAACTCACTCATATACTATGTACTACACTGTGCGTTTCTTAAATTCTAAGTTTTTCAGTGCAACTCACTCATATACTATGTACTACAATGTGCGTTTCTTATATTCTAAGGTTTTCAGTGCAACTCACTCATATACTATGTACTACACTGTGCGTTTCTTATATTCTAAGTTTTTCAGTGCAACTCACTCATATACTATGTACTACACTGTGCGTTTCTTATATTCTAAGTTTTTCAGTGCAACTCACTCATATACTATGTATTATACTGTGCGTTTCTTATATTCTAAGTTTTTCAGTGCAACTCACTCATATACTATGTACTACACTGTGCGTTTCTTATATTCTAAGTTTTTCAGTGCAACTCACTCATATACTATGTACTACACTGTGCGTTTCTTATATTCTAAGTTTTTCAGTGCAACTCACTCATATACTATGTACTACACTGTGCATTTCGTGTAATGCGGGTTTTTCAGTAAATTCTAAGTTTTTCAGTGCAACTCACTCATATACTATGTACTACACTGTGCGTTTCTTAAATTCTAAGTTTTTCAGTGCAACTCACTCATATACTATGAACTACACTGTGCGTTTCTTATATTCTAAGTTTTCAGTGCAACTCACTCATATACTATGTACTACACTGTGCGTTTCTTATATTCTAAGTTTTTCAGTGCAACTCACTCATATACTATGTACTACACTGTGCATTTCGTGTAATGCGGGTTTTTCAGTAAATTCTAAGTTTTTCAGTGCAACTCACTCATATACTATGTACTACACTGTGCGTTTCTTATATTCTAAGTTTTTCAGTGCAACTCACTCATATACTATGTACTACACTGTGCGTTTCTTATATTCTAAGTTTTTCAGTGCAACTCACTCATATACTATGTATTACACTGTGCGTTTCTTATATTCTAAGTTTTTCAGTGCAACTCACTCATATACTATGTACTACACTGTGCGTTTCTTATTCTAAGTTTTTCAGTGCAACTCACTCATATACTATGTACTACACTGTGCGTTTCTTATATTCTAAGTTTTTCAGTGCAACTCACTCATATACTCTGTACTACACTGTGCGTTTCTTATATTCTAAGTTTTTCAGTGCAACTCACTCATATACTATGTACTACACTGTGCATTTCTTGTAATACGTGTTTTTCAGTAAATTCTAAGTTTTTCAGTGCAACTCACTCATATACTATGTACTACACTGTGCGTTTCTTATATTCTAAGTTTTTCAGTGCAACTCACTCATATACTATGTACTACACTGTGCGTTTCTTATATTCTAAGTTTTTCAGTGCAACTCACTCATATACTATGTATTACACTGTGCGTTCTTATATTCTAAGTTTTTCAGTGCAACTCACTCATATACTATGTACTACACTGTGCGTTTCTTATATTCTAAGTTTTTCAGTGCAACTCACTCATATACTATGTACTACACTGTGCGTTTCTTATATTCTAAGTTTTTCAGTGCAACTCACTCATATACTATGTACTACACTGTGCGTTTCTCTTATTCTAAGTTTTTCAGTGCAACTCACTCATATACTATGTACTACACTGTGCATTTCTTGTAATACGGGTTTTTCAGTAAATTCTAAGTTTTTCAGTGCAACTCACTCATATACTATGTACTACACTGTGCGTTTCTTATATTCTAAGTTTTTCAGTGCAACTCACTCATATACTATGTACTACACTGTGCGTTTCTTATATTCTAAGTTTTTCAGTGCAACTCACTCATATACTATGTACTACACTGTGCGTTTCTTATATTCTAAGTTTTTCAGTGCAACTCACTCATATACTATGTACTACACTGTGCGTTTCTTATATTCTAAGTTTTTCAGTGCAACTCACTCATATACTATGTACTACACTGTGCATTTCGTGTAATGCGGGTTTTTCAGTAAATTCTAAGTTTTTCAGTGCAACTCACTCATATACTATGTACTACACTGTGCGTTTCTTATATTCTAAGTTTTTCAGTGCAACTCACTCATATACTATGTACTACACTGTGCGTTTCTTATATTCTAAGTTTTTCAGTGCAACTCACTCATATACTATGTACTACACTGTGCATTTCGTGTAATGCGGGTTTTTCAGTAAATTCTAAGTTTTTCAGTGCAACTCACTCATATACTATGTACTACACTGTGCGTTTCTTATATTCTAAGTTTTTCAGTGCAACTCACTCATATACTATGTACTACACTGTGCGTTTCTTATATTCTAAGTTTTTCAGAGCAACTCACTCATATACTATGTACTACACTGTGCGTTTCTTAAATTCTAAGTTTTTCAGTGCAACTCACTCATATACTATGTACTACAATGTGCGTTTCTTATATTCTAAGGTTTTCAGTGCAACTCACTCATATACTATGTACTACACTGTGCGTTTCTTATATTCTAAGTTTTTCAGTGCAACTCACTCATATACTATGTACTACACTGTGCGTTTCTTATATTCTAAGTTTTTCAGTGCAACTCACTCATATACTATGTATTATACTGTGCGTTTCTTATATTCTAAGTTTTTCAGTGCAACTCACTCATATACTATGTACTACACTGTGCGTTTCTTATATTCTAAGTTTTTCAGTGCAACTCACTCATATACTATGTACTACACTGTGCGTTTCTTATATTCTAAGTTTTTCAGTGCAACTCACTCATATACTATGTACTACACTGTGCATTTCGTGTAATGCGGGTTTTTCAGTAAATTCTAAGTTTTTCAGTGCAACTCACTCATATACTATGTACTACACTCTGCGTTTCTTAAATTCTAAGTTTTTCAGTGCAACTCACTCATATACTATGAACTACACTGTGCGTTTCTTATATTCTAAGTTTTCAGTGCAACTCACTCATATACTATGTACTACACTGTGCGTTTCTTATATTCTAAGTTTTTCAGTGCAACTCACTCATATACTATGTACTACACTGTCCGTTTCTTATATTCTAAGTTTTTCAGTGCAACTCACTCATATACTATGTACTACACTGTGCGTTTCTTATATTCTAAGTTTTTCAGTGCAACTCACTCATATACTATGTACTACACTGTGCGTTTCTTATATTCTAAGTTTTTCAGTGCAACTCACTCATATACTATGTACTACACTGTGCGTTTCTTATATTCTAAGTTTTTCAGTGCAACTCACTCATATACTATGTATTACACTGTGCGTTTCTTATATTCTAAGTTTTTCAGTGCAACTCACTCATATACTATGTACTACACTGTGCGTTTCTTATTCTAAGTTTTTCAGTGCAACTCACTCATATACTATGTACTACACTGTGCGTTTCTTATATTCTAAGTTTTTCAGTGCAACTCACTCATATACTCTGTACTACACTGTGCGTTTCTTATATTCTAAGTTTTTCAGTGCAACTCACTCATATACTATGTACTACACTGTGCATTTCTTGTAATACGTGTTTTTCAGTAAATTCTAAGTTTTTCAGTGCAACTCACTCATATACTATGTACTACACTGTGCGTTTCTTATATTCTAAGTTTTTCAGTGCAACTCACTCATATACTATGTACTACACTGTGCGTTTCTTATATTCTAAGTTTTTCAGTGCAACTCACTCATATACTATGTATTACACTGTGCGTTTCTTATATTCTAAGTTTTTCAGTGCAACTCACTCATATACTATGTACTACACTGTGCGTTTCTTATATTCTAAGTTTTTCAGTGCAACTCACTCATATACTATGTACTACACTGTGCGTTTCTTATATTCTAAGTTTTTCAGTGCAACTCACTCATATACTATGTACTACACTGTGCGTTTCTCTTATTCTAAGTTTTTCAGTGCAACTCACTCATATACTATGTACTACACTGTGCATTTCTTGTAATACGGGTTTTTCAGTAAATTCTAAGTTTTTCAGTGCAACTCACTCATATACTATGTACTACACTGTGCGTTTCTTATATTCTAAGTTTTTCAGTGCAACTCACTCATATACTATGTACTACACTGTGCGTTTCTTATATTCTAAGTTTTTCAGTGCAACTCACTCATATACTATGTACTACACTGTGCGTTTCTTATATTCTAAGTTTTTCAGTGCAACTCACTCATATACTATGTATTACACTGTGCGTTTCTTATATTCTAAGTTTTTCAGTGCAACTCACTCATATACTATGTACTACACTGTGCGTTTCTTATATTCTAAGTTTTTCAGTGCAACTCACTCATATACTATGTACTACACTGTGCGTTTCTTATATTCTAAGTTTTTCAGTGCAACTCACTCATATACTATGTACTACACTGTGCATTTCGTGTAATGCGGGTTTTTCAGTAAATTCTAAGTTTTTCAGTGCAACTCACTCATATACTATGTACTACACTGTGCGTTTCTTAAATTCTAAGTTTTTCAGTGCAACTCACTCACATACTATGAACTACACTGTGCGTTTCTTATATTCTAAGTTTTCAGTGCAACTCACTCATATATTATGTACTACACTGTGCGTTTCTTATATTCTAAGTTTTTCAGTGCAACTCACTCATATACTATGTACTACACTGTGCGTTTCTTATATTCTAAGTTTTTCAGAGCAACTCACTCATATACTATGTACTACACTGTGCGTTTCTTAAATTCTAAGTTTTTCAGTGCAACTCACTCATATACTATGTACTACAATGTGCGTTTCTTATATTCTAAGTTTTTCAGTGCAACTCACTCATATACTATGTACTACACTGTGTGTTTCTTATATTCTAAGTTTTTCAGTGCAACTCACTCATATACTATGTACTACACTGTCCGTTTCTTATATTCTAAGTTTTTCAGTGCAACTCACTCATATACTATGTACTACACTGTGCGTTTCTTATATTCTAAGTTTTTCAGTGCAACTCACTCATATACTATGTACTACACTGTGCGTTTCTTATATTCTAAGTTTTTCAGTGCAACTCACTCATATACTATGTACTACACTGTGCATTTCTTATATTCTAAGTTTTTCAGTGCAACTCACTCATATACTATGTATTACACTGTGCGTTTCTTATATTCTAAGTTTTTCAGTGCAACTCACTCATATACTATGTACTACACTGTGCGTTTCTTATTCTAAGTTTTTCAGTGCAACTCACTCATATACTATGTACTACACTGTGCGTTTCTTATATTCTAAGTTTTTCAGTGCAACTCACTCATATACTCTGTACTACACTGTGCGTTTCTTATATTCTAAGTTTTTCAGTGCAACTCACTCATATACTATGTACTACACTGTGCATTTCTTGTAATACGTGTTTTTCAGTAAATTCTAAGTTTTTCAGTGCAACTCACTCATATACTATGTACTACACTGTGCGTTTCTTATATTCTAAGTTTTTCAGTGCAACTCACTCATATACTATGTACTACACTGTGCGTTTCTTATATTCTAAGTTTTTCAGTGCAACTCACTCATATACTATGTATTACACTGTGCGTTTCTTATATTCTAAGTTTTTCAGTGCAACTCACTCATATACTATGTACTACACTGTACATTTCTTGTAATACGGGTTTTTCAGTAAATTCTAAGTTTTTCAGTGCAACTCACTCATATACTATGTACTACACTGTGCATTTCGTGTAATGCTGGTTTTTCAGTAAATTATAAGTTTTTCAGTGCAACTCACTCATATACTATGTACTACACTGTGCGTTTCTTAAATTCTAAGTTTTTCAGTGCAACTCACTCATATACTATGTACTACACTGTGCGTTTCTTAAATTCTAAGATTTTCAGTGCAACTCACTCATATACTATGTACTACACTGTGCGTTTCTTATATTCTAAGTTTTCAGTGCAACTCACTCATATACTATGTACTACACTGTGCGTTTCTTATATTCTAAGTTTTTCAGTGCAACTCACTCATATACTATGTACTACACTGTGCGTTTCTAATATTCTAAGTTTTTCAGTGCAACTCACTCATATACTATGTACTACACTGTGCGTTTCTTATATTCTAAGTTTTTCAGTGCAACTCACTCATATACTATGTACTACACTGTGCGTTTCTTATATTCTAAGTTTTTCAGTGCAACTCACTCATATACTATGTACTACACTGTGCATTTCGTGTAATGCGGGTTTTTCAGTAAATTCTAAGTTTTTCAGTGCAACTCACTCATATACTATGTACTACACTGTGCGTTTCTTATATTCTAAGTTTTTCAGTGCAACTCACTCATATACTATGTACTACACTGTGCGTTTCTTATATTCTAAGTTTTTCAGTGCAACTCACTCATATACTATGTACTACACTGTGCATTTCGTGTAATGCGGGTTTTTCAGTAAATTCTAAGTTTTTCAGTGCAACTCACTCATATACTATGTACTACACTGTGCGTTTCTTATATTCTAAGTTTTTCAGTGCAACTCACTCATATACTATGTACTACACTGTGCGTTTCTTATATTCTAAGTTTTTCAGAGCAACTCACTCATATACTATGTACTACACTGTGCGTTTCTTAAATTCTAAGTTTTTCAGTGCAACTCACTCATATACTATGTACTACAATGTGCGTTTCTTATATTCTAAGGTTTTCAGTGCAACTCACTCATATACTATGTAATACACTGTGCGTTTCTTATATTCTAAGTTTTTCAGTGCAACTCACTCATATACTATGTACTACACTGTGCGTTTCTTATATTCTAAGTTTTTCAGTGCAACTCACTCATATACTATGTACTACACTGTGCGTTTCTTATATTCTAAGTTTTTCAGTGCAACTCACTCATATACTATGTACTACACTGTGCGTTTCTTATATTCTAAGTTTTTCAGTGCAACTCACTCATATACTATGTATTACACTGTGCGTTTCTTATATTCTAAGTTTTTCAGTGCAACTCACTCATATACTATGTACTACACTGTGCGTTTCTTATATTCTAAGTTTTTCAGTGCAACTCACTCATATACTATGTACTACACTGTGCGTTTCTTATATTCTAAGTTTTTCAGTGCAACTCACTCATATACTATGTACTACACTGTGCATTTCGTGTAATGCGGGTTTTTCAGTAAATTCTAAGTTTTTCAGTGCAACTCACTCATATACTATGTACTACACTGTGCGTTTCTTAAATTCTAAGTTTTTCAGTGCAACTCACTCATATACTATGAACTACACTGTGCGTTTCTTATATTCTAAGTTTTCAGTGCAACTCACTCATATACTATGTACTACACTGTGCGTTTCTTATATTCTAAGTTTTTCAGTGCAACTCACTCATATACTATGTACTACACTGTGCGTTTCTTATATTCTAAGTTTTTCAGAGCAACTCACTCATATACTATGTACTACACTGTGCGTTTCTTAAATTCTAAGTTTTTCAGTGCAACTCACTCATATACTATGTACTACAATGTGCGTTTCTTATATTCTAAGTTTTTCAGTGCAACTCACTCATATACTATGTACTACACTGTGTGTTTCTTATATTCTAAGTTTTTCAGTGCAACTCACTCATATACTATGTACTACACTGTCCGTTTCTTATATTCTAAGTTTTTCAGTGCAACTCACTCATATACTATGTACTACACTGTGCGTTACTTATATTCTAAGTTTTTCAGTGCAACTCACTCATATACTATGTACTACCCTGTGCGTTTCTTATATTCTAAGTTTTTCAGTGCAACTCACTCATATACTATGTACTACACTGTGCATTTCTTATATTCTAAGTTTTTCAGTGCAACTCACTCATATACTATGTATTACACTGTGCGTTTCTTATATTCTAAGTTTTTCAGTGCAACTCACTCATATACTATGTACTACACTGTGCGTTTCTTATTCTAAGTTTTTCAGTGCAACTCACTCATATACTATGTTCTACACTGTGCGTTTCTTATATTCTAAGTTTTTCAGTGCAACTCACTCATATACTCTGTACTACACTGTGCGTTTCTTATATTCTAAGTTTTTCAGTGCAACTCACTCATATACTATGTACTACACTGTGCATTTCTTGTAATACGTGTTTTTCAGTAAATTCTAAGTTTTTCAGTGCAACTCACTCATATACTATGTACTACACTGTGCGTTTCTTATATTCTAAGATTTTCAGTGCAACTCACTCATATACTATGTACTACACTGTGCGTTTCTTATATTCTAAGTTTTTCAGTGCAACTCACTCATATACTATGTATTACACTGTGCGTTTCTTATATTCTAAGTTTTTCAGTGCAACTCACTCATATACTATGTACTACACTGTGCGTTTCTTATATTCTAAGTTTTTCAGTGCAACTCACTCATATACTATGTACTACACTGTGCGTTTCTTATATTCTAAGTTTTTCAGTGCAACTCACTCATATACTATGTACTACACTGTGCGTTTCTCTTATTCTAAGTTTTTCAGTGCAACTCACTCATATACTATGTACTACACTGTGCATTTCTTGTAATACGGGTTTTTCAGTAAATTCTAAGTTTTTCAGTGCAACTCACTCATATACTATGTACTACACTGTGCGTTTCTTATATTCTAAGTTTTTCAGTGCAACTCACTCATATACTATGTACTACACTGTGCGTTTCTTATATTCTAAGTTTTTCAGTGCAACTCACTCATATACTATGTACTACACTGTGCGTTTCTTATATTCTAAGTTTTTCAGTGCAACTCACTCATATACTATGTATTACACTGTGCGTTTCTTATATTCTAAGTTTTTCAGTGCAACTCACTCATATACTATGTACTACACTGTGCGTTTCTTATATTCTAAGTTTTTCAGTGCAACTCACTCATATACTATGTACTACACTGTGCGTTTCTTATATTCTAAGTTTTTCAGTGCAACTCACTCATATACTATGTACTACACTGTGCATTTCGTGTAATGCGGGTTTTTCAGTAAATTCTAAGTTTTTCAGTGCAACTCACTCATATACTATGTACTACACTGTGCGTTTCTTAAATTCTAAGTTTTTCAGTGCAACTCACTCATATACTATGAACTACACTGTGCGTTTCTTATATTCTAAGTTTTCAGTGCAACTCACTCATATACTATGTACTACACTGTGCGTTTCTTATATTCTAAGTTTTTCAGTGCAACTCACTCATATACTATGTACTACACTGTGCGTTTCTTATATTCTAAGTTTTTCAGAGCAACTCACTCATATACTATGTACTACACTGTGCGTTTCTTAAATTCTAAGTTTTTCAGTGCAACTCACTCATATACTATGTACTACAATGTGCGTTTCTTATATTCTAAGTTTTTCAGTGCAACTCACTCATATACTATGTACTACACTGTGTGTTTCTTATATTCTAAGTTTTTCAGTGCAACTCACTCATATACTATGTACTACACTGTCCGTTTCTTATATTCTAAGTTTTTCAGTGCAACTCACTCATATACTATGTACTACACTGTGCGTTTCTTATATTCTAAGTTTTTCAGTGCAACTCACTCATATACTATGTACTACACTGTGCATTTCTTATATTCTAAGTTTTTCAGTGCAACTCACTCATATACTATGTATTACACTGTGCGTTTCTTATATTCTAAGTTTTTCAGTGCAACTCACTCATATACTATGTACTACACTGTGCGTTTCTTATTCTAAGTTTTTCAGTGCAACTCACTCATATACTATGTACTACACTGTGCGTTTCTTATATTCTAAGTTTTTCAGTGCAACTCACTCATATACTCTGTACTACACTGTGCGTTTCTTATATTCTAAGTTTTTCAGTGCAACTCACTCATATACTATGTACTACACTGTGCATTTCTTGTAATACGTGTTTTTCAGTAAATTCTAAGTTTTTCAGTGCAACTCACTCATATACTATGTACTACACTGTGCGTTTCTTATATTCTAAGTTTTTCAGTGCAACTCACTCATATAATATGTACTACACTGTGCGTTTCTTATATTCTAAGTTTTTCAGTGCAACTCACTCATATACTATGTATTACACTGTGCGTTTCTTATATTCTAAGTTTTTCAGTGCAACTCACTCATATACTATGTACTACACTGTGCGTTTCTTATATTCTAAGTTTTTCAGTGCAACTCACTCATATACTATGTACTACACTGTGCGTTTCTTATATTCTAAGTTTTTCAGTGCAACTCACTCATATACTATGTACTACACTGTGCGTTTCTCTTATTCTAAGTTTTTCAGTGCAACTCACTCATATACTATGTACTACACTGTGCATTTCTTGTAATACGGGTTTTTCAGTAAATTCTAAGTTTTTCAGTGCAACTCACTCATATACTATGTACTACACTGTGCGTTTCTTATATTCTAAGTTTTTCAGTGCAACTCACTCATATACTATGTACTACACTGTGCGTTTCTTATATTCTAAGTTTTTCAGTGCAACTCACTCATATACTATGTACTACACTGTGCGTTTCTTATATTCTAAGTTTTTCAGTGCAACTCACTCATATACTCTGTACTACACTGTGCGTTTCTTATATTCTAAGTTTTTCAGTGCAACTCACTCATATACTATGTACTACACTGTGCGTTTCTTATATTCTAAGTTTTTCAGTGCAACTCACTCATATACTCTGTACTACACTGTGCGTTTCTTATATTCTAAGTTTTTCAGTGCAACTCACTCATATACTATGTACTACACTGTGTGTTTCTTATATTCTAAGTTTTTCAGTGCAACTCACTCATATACTATGTACTACACTGTCCGTTTCTTATATTCTAAGTTTTTCAGTGCAACTCACTCATATACTATGAACTACACTGTGCGTTTCTTATATTCTAAGTTTTCAGTGCAACTCACTCATATACTATGTACTACACTGTGCGTTTCTTATATTCTAAGTTTTTCAGTGCAACTCACTCATATACTATGTACTACACTGTGCGTTTCTTATATTCTAAGTTTTTCAGAGCAACTCACTCATATACTATGTACTACACTGTGCGTTTCTTAAATTCTAAGTTTTTCAGTGCAACTCACTCATATACTATGTACTACACTGTGCGTTTCTTATATTCTAAGTTTTTCAGTGCAACTCACTCATATACTATGTACTACACTGTGCATTTCTTGTAATACGTGTTTTTCAGTAAATTCTAAGTTTTTCAGTGCAACTCACTCATATACTATGTACTACACTGTGCGTTTCTTATATTCTAAGTTTTTCAGTGCAACTCACTCATATAATATGTACTACACTGTGCGTTTCTTATATTCTAAGTTTTTCAGTGCAACTCACTCATATACTATGTATTACACTGTGCGTTTCTTATATTCTAAGTTTTTCAGTGCAACTCACTCATATACTATGTACTACACTGTGCGTTTCTTATATTCTAAGTTTTTCAGTGCAACTCACTCATATACTATGTACTACACTGTGCGTTTCTTATATTCTAAGTTTTTCAGTGCAACTCACTCATATACTATGTACTACACTGTGCGTTTCTCTTATTCTAAGTTTTTCAGTGCAACTCACTCATATACTATGTACTACACTGTGCATTTCTTGTAATACGGGTTTTTCAGTAAATTCTAAGTTTTTCAGTGCAACTCACTCATATACTATGTACTACACTGTGCGTTTCTTATATTCTAAGTTTTTCAGTGCAACTCACTCATATACTATGTACTACACTGTGCGTTTCTTATATTCTAAGTTTTTCAGTGCAACTCACTCATATACTATGTACTACACTGTGCGTTTCTTATATTCTAAGTTTTTCAGTGCAACTCACTCATATACTCTGTACTACACTGTGCGTTTCTTATATTCTAAGTTTTTCAGTGCAACTCACTCATATACTATGTACTACACTGTGCGTTTCTTATATTCTAAGTTTTTCAGTGCAACTCACTCATATACTCTGTACTACACTGTGCGTTTCTTATATTCTAAGTTTTTCAGTGCAACTCACTCATATACTATGTACTACACTGTGTGTTTCTTATATTCTAAGTTTTTCAGTGCAACTCACTCATATACTATGTACTACACTGTCCGTTTCTTATATTCTAAGTTTTTCAGTGCAACTCACTCATATACTATGAACTACACTGTGCGTTTCTTATATTCTAAGTTTTCAGTGCAACTCACTCATATACTATGTACTACACTGTGCGTTTCTTATATTCTAAGTTTTTCAGTGCAACTCACTCATATACTATGTACTACACTGTGCGTTTCTTATATTCTAAGTTTTTCAGAGCAACTCACTCATATACTATGTACTACACTGTGCGTTTCTTAAATTCTAAGTTTTTCAGTGCAACTCACTCATATACTATGTACTACAATGTGCGTTTCTTATATTCTAAGTTTTTCAGTGCAACTCACTCATATACTATGTACTACACTGTGTGTTTCTTATATTCTAAGTTTTTCAGTGCAACTCACTCATATACTATGTACTACACTGTCCGTTTCTTATATTCTAAGTTTTTCAGTGCAACTCACTCATATACTATGTACTACACTGTGCGTTTCTTATATTCTAAGTTTTTCAGTGCAACTCACTCATATACTATGTACTACACTGTGCGTTTCTTATATTCTAAGTTTTTCAGTGCAACTCACTCATATACTATGTACTACACTGTGCATTTCTTATATTCTAAGTTTTTCAGTGCAACTCACTCATATACTATGTATTACACTGTGCGTTTCTTATATTCTAAGTTTTTCAGTGCAACTCACTCATATACTATGTACTACACTGTGCGTTTCTTATTCTAAGTTTTTCAGTGCAACTCACTCATATACTATGTACTACACTGTGCGTTTCTTATATTCTAAGTTTTTCAGTGCAACTCACTCATATACTCTGTACTACACTGTGCGTTTCTTATATTCTAAGTTTTTCAGTGCAACTCACTCATATACTATGTACTACACTGTGCATTTCTTGTAATACGTGTTTTTCAGTAAATTCTAAGTTTTTCAGTGCAACTCACTCATATACTATGTACTACACTGTGCGTTTCTTATATTCTAAGTTTTTCAGTGCAACTCACTCATATAATATGTACTACACTGTGCGTTTCTTATATTCTAAGTTTTTCAGTGCAACTCACTCATATACTATGTATTACACTGTGCGTTTCTTATATTCTAAGTTTTTCAGTGCAACTCACTCATATACTATGTACTACACTGTGCGTTTCTTATATTCTAAGTTTTTCAGTGCAACTCACTCATATACTATGTACTACACTGTGCGTTTCTTATATTCTAAGTTTTTCAGTGCAACTCACTCATATACTATGTACTACACTGTGCGTTTCTCTTATTCTAAGTTTTTCAGTGCAACTCACTCATATACTATGTACTACACTGTGCATTTCTTGTAATACGGGTTTTTCAGTAAATTCTAAGTTTTTCAGTGCAACTCACTCATATACTATGTACTACACTGTGCGTTTCTTATATTCTAAGTTTTTCAGTGCAACTCACTCATATACTATGTACTACACTGTGCGTTTCTTATATTCTAAGTTTTTCAGTGCAACTCACTCATATACTATGTACTACACTGTGCGTTTCTTATATTCTAAGTTTTTCAGTGCAACTCACTCATATACTCTGTACTACACTGTGCGTTTCTTATATTCTAAGTTTTTCAGTGCAACTCACTCATATACTATGTACTACACTGTGCGTTTCTTATATTCTAAGTTTTTCAGTGCAACTCACTCATATACTCTGTACTACACTGTGCGTTTCTTATATTCTAAGTTTTTCAGTGCAACTCACTCATATACTATGTACTACACTGTGTGTTTCTTAAATTCTAAGTTTTTCAGTGCAACTCACTCATATACTATGTACTACACTGTCCGTTTCTTATATTCTAAGTTTTTCAGTGCAACTCACTCATATACTATGTACTACACTGTGCGTTTCTTATATTCTAAGTTTTTCAGTGCAACTCACTCATATACTATGTACTACACTGTGCGTTTCTTATATTCTAAGTTTTTCAGAGCAACTCACTCATATACTATGTACTACACTGTGCGTTTCTTAAATTCTAAGTTTTTCAGTGCAACTCACTCATATACTATGTACTACAATGTGCGTTTCTTATATTCTAAGTTTTTCAGTGCAACTCACTCATATACTATGTACTACACTGTGTGTTTCTTATATTCTAAGTTTTTCAGTGCAACTCACTCATATACTATGTACTACACTGTCCGTTTCTTATATTCTAAGTTTTTCAGTGCAACTCACTCATATACTATGTACTACACTGTGCGTTTCTTATATTCTAAGTTTTTCAGTGCAACTCACTCATATACTATGTACTACACTGTGCGTTTCTTATATTCTAAGTTTTTCAGTGCAACTCACTCATATACTATGTACTACACTGTGCATTTCTTATATTGTAAGTTTTTCAGTGCAACTCACTCATATACTATGTATTACACTGTGCGTTTCTTATATTCTAAGTTTTTCAGTGCAACTCACTCATATACTATGTACTACACTGTGCGTTTCTTATTCTAAGTTTTTCAGTGCAACTCACTCATATACTATGTACTACACTGTGCGTTTCTTATATTCTAAGTTTTTCAGTGCAACTCACTCATATACTCTGTACTACACTGTGCGTTTCTTATATTCTAAGTTTTTCAGTGCAACTCACTCATATACTATGTACTACACTGTGCATTTCTTGTAATACGTGTTTTTCAGTAAATTCTAAGTTTTTCAGTGCAACTCACTCATATACTATGTACTACACTGTGCGTTTCTTATATTCTAAGTTTTTCAGTGCAACTCACTCATATACTATGTACTACACTGTGCGTTTCTTATATTCTAAGTTTTTCAGTGCAACTCACTCATATACTATGTATTACACTGTGCGTTTCTTATATTCTAAGTTTTTCAGTGCAACTCACTCATATACTATGTACTACACTGTGCCTTTCTTATATTCTAAGTTTTTCAGTGCAACTCACTCATATACTATGTACTACACTGTGCGTTTCTTATATTCTAAGTTTTTCAGTGCAACTCACTCATATACTATGTACTACACTGTGCGTTTCTCTTATTCTAAGTTTTTCAGTGCAACTCACTCATATACTATGTACTACACTGTGCATTTCTTGTAATACGGGTTTTTCAGTAAATTCTAAGTTTTTCAGTGCAACTCACTCATATACTATGTACTACACTGTGCGTTTCTTATATTCTAAGTTTTTCAGTGCAACTCACTCATATACTATGTACTACACTGTGCGTTTCTTATATTCTAAGTTTTTCAGTGCAACTCACTCATATACTATGTACTACACTGTGCGTTTCTTATATTCTAAGTTTTTCAGTGCAACTCACTCATATACTCTGTACTACACTGTGCGTTTCTTATATTCTAAGTTTTTCAGTGCAACTCACTCATATACTATGTACTACACTGTGCGTTTCTTATATTCTAAGTTTTTCAGTGCAACTCACTCATATACTCTGTACTACACTGTGCGTTTCTTATATTCTAAGTTTTTCAGTGCAACTCACTCATATACTATGTACTACACTGTGCGTTTCTTATATTCTAAGTTTTTCAGTGCAACTCACTCATATACTATGTACTACACTGTCCGTTTCTTATATTCTAAGTTTTTCAGTGCAACTCACTCATATACTATGTACTACACTGTGCGTTTCTTATATTCTAAGTTTTTCAGTGCAACTCACTCATATACTATGTACTACACTGTGCATTTCTTATATTCTAAGTTTTTCAGTGCAACTCACTCATATACTATGTATTACACTGTGCGTTTCTTATATTCTAAGTTTTTCAGTGCAACTCACTCATATACTATGTACTACACTGTGCGTTTCTTATATTCTAAGTTTTTCAGTGCAACTCACTCATATACTATGTACTACACTGTGCGTTTCTTATATTCTAAGTTTTTCAGTGCAACTCACTCATATACTATGTACTACAATGTGCGTTTCTTATTCTAAGTTTTTCAGTGCAACTCACTCATATACTATGTACTACACTGTGCGTTTCTTATATTCTAAGTTTTTCAGTGCAACTCACTCATATACTATGTACTACACTGTACATTTCTTGTAATACGGGTTTTTCAGTAAATTCTAAGTTTTTCAGTGCAACTCACTCATATACTATGTACTACACTGTGCATTTCGTGTAATGCAGGTTTTTCAGTAAATTCTAAGTTTTTCAGTGCAACTCACTCATATACTATGTACTACACTGTGCGTTTCTTAAATTCTAAGTTTTTCAGTGCAACTCACTCATATACTATGTACTACACTCTGCGTTTCTTAAATTCTAAGATTTTCAGTGCAACTCACTCATATACTATGTACTACACTGTGCGTTTCTTATATTCTAAGTTTTCAGTGCAACTCACTCATATACTATGTACTACACTGTGCGTTTCTTATATTCTAAGTTTTTCAGTGCAACTCACTCATATACTATGTACTACACTGTGCGTTTCTTATATTCTAAGTTTTTCAGTGCAACTCACTCATATACTATGTACTACATTGTGCATTTCTTATATTCTAAGTTTTTCAGTGCAACAAACTCATATACTATGTATTACACTGTGCGTTTCTTATATTCTAAGTTTTTCAGTGCAACTCAATCATATACTATGTACTACACTGTGCGTTTCTCATATTCTAAGTTTTTCAGTGCAACTCACTCATATACTATGTACTACACTGTGCGTTTCTTATATTCTAAGTTTTTCAGTGCAACTCACTCATATACTATGTACTACACTGTGCATTTCTTGTAATACGGGTTTTTCAATAAATTCTAAGTTTTTCAGTGCAACTCACTCATATACTATGTACTACACTGTGCGTTTCTTATATTCTAAGTTTTTCAGTGCAACTCACTCATATACTATGTACTACACTGTGCGTTTCTTAAATTCTAAGTTTTTCAGTGCAACTCAATCATATACTATGTACTACACTGTGCGTTTCGTGTAATGCGGGTTTTTCAGTAAATTCTAAGTTTTTCAGTGCAACTCACTCATATACTATGTACTACACTGTGCGTTTCTTATATTCTAAGTTTTTCAGTGCAACTCACTCATATACTATGTACTACACTGTGCGTTTCTTATATTCTAAGTTTTTCAGTGCAACTCACTCATATACTATGTACTACACTGTGCGTTTCTTAAATTCTAAGTTTTTCAGTGCAACTCACTCATATACTATGTACTACAATGTGCGTTTCTTATATTCTAAGTTTTTCAGTGCAACTCACTCATATACTATGTACTACACTGTGTGTTTCTTATATTCTAAGTTTTTCAGTGCAACTCACTCATATACTATGTACTACACTGTGCGTTTCTTATATTCTAAGTTTTTCAGTGCAACTCACTCATATACTATGTACTACACTGTGTGTTTCTTATATTCTAAGTTTTTCAGTGCACTCACTCATATACTATGTACTACACAGTGCGTTTCTTATATTTTAAGTTTTTCAGTGCAACTCACTCATATACTATGTACTACACTGTGCGTTTCTTATATTCTAAGTTTTTCAGTGCAACTCACTCATATACTATGTATTACACTGTGCGTTTCTTATATTCTAAGTTTTTCAGTGCAACTCACTCATATACTATGTACTACACTGTGCGTTTCTTATATTCTAAGTTTTTCAGTGCAACTCACTCATATACTATGTACTACACTGTGCGTTTCTTATATTCTAAGTTTTTCAGTGCAACTCACTCATATACTATGTACTACACTGTGCGTTTCTTATATTCTAAGTTTTTCAGTGCAACTCACTCATATACTATGTACTACAATGTGCGTTTCTTATTCTAAATTTTTCAGTGCAACTCACTCATATACTATGTACTACACTGTGCGTTTCTTATATTCTAAGTTTTTCAGTGCAACTCACTCATATACTATGTACTACACTGTACATTTCTTGTAATACGGGTTTTTCAGTAAATTCTAAGTTTTTCAGTGCAACTCACTCATATACTATGTACTACACTGTGCATTTCGTGTAATGCAGGTTTTTCAGTAAATTCTAAGTTTTTCAGTGCAACTCACTCATATACTATGTACTACACTGTGCGTTTCTTAAATTCTAAGTTTTTCAGTGCAACTCACTCATATACTATGTACTACACTGTGCGTTTCTTAAATTCTAAGATTTTCAGTGCAACTCACTCATATACTATGTACTACACTGTGCGTTTCTTATATTCTAAGTTTTCAGTGCAACTCACTCATATACTATGTACTACACTGTGCGTTTCTTATATTCTAAGTTTTTCAGTGCAACTCACTCATATACTATGTACTACAATGTGCGTTTCTTATTCTAAGTTTTTCAGTGCAACTCACTCATATACTATGTACTACACTGTGCGTTTCTTATATTCTAAGTTTTTCAGTGCAACTCACTCATATACTATGTACTACACTGTGCATTTCGTGTAATGCGGGTTTTTCAGTAAATTCTAAGTTTTTCAGTGCAACTCACTCATATACTATGTACTATACTGTGCGTTTCTTATATTCTAAGTTTTTCAGTGCAACTCACTCATATACTATGTACTACACTGTGCGTTTCTTATATTCTAAGTTTTTCAGTGCAACTCACTCATATACTATGTACTACACTGTGCATTTCGTGTAATGCGGGTTTTTCAGTAAATTCTAAGTTTTTCAGTGCAACTCACTCATATACTATGTACTACACTGTGCGTTTCTTATATTCTAAGTTTTTCAGTGCAACTCACTCATATACTATGTACTACACTGTGCGTTTCTTATATTCTAAGTTTTTCAGAGCAACTCACTCATATACTATGTACTACACTGTGCGTTTCTTAAATTCTAAGTTTTTCAGTGCAACTCACTCATATACTATGTACTACAATGTGCGTTTCTTATATTCTAAGGTTTTCAGTGCAACTCACTCATATACTATGTACTACACTGTGCGTTTCTTATATTCTAAGTTTTTCAGTGCAACTCACTCATATACTATGTACTACACTGTGCGTTTCTTATATTCTAAGTTTTTCAGTGCAACTCACTCATATACTATGTATTATACTGTGCGTTTCTTATATTCTAAGTTTTTCAGTGCAACTCACTCATATACTATGTACTACACTGTGCGTTTCTTATATTCTAAGTTTTTCAGTGCAACTCACTCATATACTATGTACTACACTGTGCGTTTCTTATATTCTAAGTTTTTCAGTGCAACTCACTCATATACTATGTACTACACTGTGCATTTCGTGTAATGCGGGTTTTTCAGTAAATTCTAAGTTTTTCAGTGCAACTCACTCATATACTATGTACTACACTGTGCGTTTCTTAAATTCTAAGTTTTTCAGTGCAACTCACTCATATACTATGAACTACACTGTGCGTTTCTTATATTCTAAGTTTTCAGTGCAACTCACTCATATACTATGTACTACACTGTGCGTTTCTTATATTCTAAGTTTTTCAGTGCAACTCACTCATATACTATGTACTACACTGTGCATTTCGTGTAATGCGGGTTTTTCAGTAAATTCTAAGTTTTTCAGTGCAACTCACTCATATACTATGTACTACACTGTGCGTTTCTTATATTCTAAGTTTTTCAGTGCAACTCACTCATATACTATGTACTACACTGTGCGTTTCTTATATTCTAAGTTTTTCAGTGCAACTCACTCATATACTATGTATTACACTGTGCGTTTCTTATATTCTAAGTTTTTCAGTGCAACTCACTCATATACTATGTACTACACTGTGCGTTTCTTATTCTAAGTTTTTCAGTGCAACTCACTCATATACTATGTACTACACTGTGCGTTTCTTATATTCTAAGTTTTTCAGTGCAACTCACTCATATACTCTGTACTACACTGTGCGTTTCTTATATTCTAAGTTTTTCAGTGCAACTCACTCATATACTATGTACTACACTGTGCATTTCTTGTAATACGTGTTTTTCAGTAAATTCTAAGTTTTTCAGTGCAACTCACTCATATACTATGTACTACACTGTGCGTTTCTTATATTCTAAGTTTTTCAGTGCAACTCACTCATATACTATGTACTACACTGTGCGTTTCTTATATTCTAAGTTTTTCAGTGCAACTCACTCATATACTATGTATTACACTGTGCGTTTCTTATATTCTAAGTTTTTCAGTGCAACTCACTCATATACTATGTACTACACTGTGCGTTTCTTATATTCTAAGTTTTTCAGTGCAACTCACTCATATACTATGTACTACACTGTGCGTTTCTTATATTCTAAGTTTTTCAGTGCAACTCACTCATATACTATGTACTACACTGTGCGTTTCTCTTATTCTAAGTTTTTCAGTGCAACTCACTCATATACTATGTACTACACTGTGCATTTCTTGTAATACGGGTTTTTCAGTAAATTCTAAGTTTTTCAGTGCAACTCACTCATATACTATGTACTACACTGTGCGTTTCTTATATTCTAAGTTTTTCAGTGCAACTCACTCATATACTATGTACTACACTGTGCGTTTCTTATATTCTAAGTTTTTCAGTGCAACTCACTCATATACTATGTACTACACTGTGCGTTTCTTATATTCTAAGTTTTTCAGTGCAACTCACTCATATACTATGTACTACACTGTGCGTTTCTTATATTCTAAGTTTTTCAGTGCAACTCACTCATATACTATGTACTACACTGTGCATTTCGTGTAATGCGGGTTTTTCAGTAAATTCTAAGTTTTTCAGTGCAACTCACTCATATACTATGTACTACACTGTGCGTTTCTTATATTCTAAGTTTTTCAGTGCAACTCACTCATATACTATGTACTACACTGTGCGTTTCTTATATTCTAAGTTTTTCAGTGCAACTCACTCATATACTATGTACTACACTGTGCATTTCGTGTAATGCGGGTTTTTCAGTAAATTCTAAGTTTTTCAGTGCAACTCACTCATATACTATGTACTACACTGTGCGTTTCTTATATTCTAAGTTTTTCAGTGCAACTCACTCATATACTATGTACTACACTGTGCGTTTCTTATATTCTAAGTTTTTCAGAGCAACTCACTCATATACTATGTACTACACTGTGCGTTTCTTAAATTCTAAGTTTTTCAGTGCAACTCACTCATATACTATGTACTACAATGTGCGTTTCTTATATTCTAAGGTTTTCAGTGCAACTCACTCATATACTATGTACTACACTGTGCGTTTCTTATATTCTAAGTTTTTCAGTGCAACTCACTCATATACTATGTACTACACTGTGCGTTTCTTATATTCTAAGTTTTTCAGTGCAACTCACTCATATACTATGTATTATACTGTGCGTTTCTTATATTCTAAGTTTTTCAGTGCAACTCACTCATATACTATGTACTACACTGTGCGTTTCTTATATTCTAAGTTTTTCAGTGCAACTCACTCATATACTATGTACTACACTGTGCGTTTCTTATATTCTAAGTTTTTCAGTGCAACTCACTCATATACTATGTACTACACTGTGCATTTCGTGTAATGCGGGTTTTTCAGTAAATTCTAAGTTTTTCAGTGCAACTCACTCATATACTATGTACTACACTGTGCGTTTCTTAAATTCTAAGTTTTTCAGTGCAACTCACTCATATACTATGAACTACACTGTGCGTTTCTTATATTCTAAGTTTTCAGTGCAACTCACTCATATACTATGTACTACACTGTGCGTTTCTTATATTCTAAGTTTTTCAGTGCAACTCACTCATATACTATGTACTACACTGTCCGTTTCTTATATTCTAAGTTTTTCAGTGCAACTCACTCATATACTATGTACTACACTGTGCGTTTCTTATATTCTAAGTTTTTCAGTGCAACTCACTCATATACTATGTACTACACTGTGCGTTTCTTATATTCTAAGTTTTTCAGTGCAACTCACTCATATACTATGTACTACACTGTGCGTTTCTTATATTCTAAGTTTTTCAGTGCAACTCACTCATATACTATGTATTACACTGTGCGTTTCTTATATTCTAAGTTTTTCAGTGCAACTCACTCATATACTATGTACTACACTGTGCGTTTCTTATTCTAAGTTTTTCAGTGCAACTCACTCATATACTATGTACTACACTGTGCGTTTCTTATATTCTAAGTTTTTCAGTGCAACTCACTCATATACTCTGTACTACACTGTGCGTTTCTTATATTCTAAGTTTTTCAGTGCAACTCACTCATATACTATGTACTACACTGTGCATTTCTTGTAATACGTGTTTTTCAGTAAATTCTAAGTTTTTCAGTGCAACTCACTCATATACTATGTACTACACTGTGCGTTTCTTATATTCTAAGTTTTTCAGTGCAACTCACTCATATACTATGTACTACACTGTGCGTTTCTTATATTCTAAGTTTTTCAGTGCAACTCACTCATATACTATGTATTACACTGTGCGTTTCTTATATTCTAAGTTTTTCAGTGCAACTCACTCATATACTATGTACTACACTGTGCGTTTCTTATATTCTAAGTTTTTCAGTGCAACTCACTCATATACTATGTACTACACTGTGCGTTTCTTATATTCTAAGTTTTTCAGTGCAACTCACTCATATACTATGTACTACACTGTGCGTTTCTCTTTTTCTAAGTTTTTCAGTGCAACTCACTCATATACTATGTACTACACTGTGCATTTCTTGTAATACGGGTTTTTCAGTAAATTCTAAGTTTTTCAGTGCAACTCACTCATATACTATGTACTACACTGTGCGTTTCTTATATTCTAAGTTTTTCAGTGCAACTCACTCATATACTATGTACTACACTGTGCGTTTCTTATATTCTAAGTTTTTCAGTGCAACTCACTCATATACTATGTACTACACTGTGCGTTTCTTATATTCTAAGTTTTTCAGTGCAACTCACTCATATACTATGTATTACACTGTGCGTTTCTTATATTCTAAGTTTTTCAGTGCAACTCACTCATATACTATGTACTAAACTGTGCGTTTCTTATATTCTAAGTTTTTCAGTGCAACTCACTCATATACTATGTACTACACTGTGCGTTTCTTATATTCTAAGTTTTTCAGTGCAACTCACTCATATACTATGTACTACACTGTGCATTTCGTGTAATGCGGGTTTTTCAGTAAATTCTAAGTTTTTCAGTGCAACTCACTCATATACTATGTACTACACTGTGCGTTTCTTAAATTCTAAGTTTTTCAGTGCAACTCACTCACATACTATGAACTACACTGTGCGTTTCTTATATTCTAAGTTTTCAGTGCAACTCACTCATATACTATGTACTACACTGTGCGTTTCTTATATTCTAAGTTTTTCAGTGCAACTCACTCATATACTATGTACTACACTGTGCGTTTCTTATATTCTAAGTTTTTCAGAGCAACTCACTCATATACTATGTACTACACTGTGCGTTTCTTAAATTCTAAGTTTTTCAGTGCAACTCACTCATATACTATGTACTACAATGTGCGTTTCTTATATTCTAAGTTTTTCAGTGCAACTCACTCATATACTATGTACTACACTGTGTGTTTCTTATATTCTAAGTTTTTCAGTGCAACTCACTCATATACTATGTACTACACTGTCCGTTTCTTATATTCTAAGTTTTTCAGTGCAACTCACTCATATACTATGTACTACACTGTGCGTTTCTTATATTCTAAGTTTTTCAGTGCAACTCACTCATATACTATGTACTACACTGTGCGTTTCTTATATTCTAAGTTTTTCAGTGCAACTCACTCATATACTATGTACTACACTGTGCATTTCTTATATTCTAAGTTTTTCAGTGCAACTCACTCATATACTATGTATTACACTGTGCGTTTCTTATATTCTAAGTTTTTCAGTGCAACTCACTCATATACTATGTACTACACTGTGCGTTTCTTATTCTAAGTTTTTCAGTGCAACTCACTCATATACTATGTACTACACTGTGCGTTTCTTATATTCTAAGTTTTTCAGTGCAACTCACTCATATACTCTGTACTACACTGTGCGTTTCTTATATTCTAAGTTTTTCAGTGCAACTCACTCATATACTATGTACTACACTGTGCATTTCTTGTAATACGTGTTTTTCAGTAAATTCTAAGTTTTTCAGTGCAACTCACTCATATACTATGTACTACACTGTGCGTTTCTTATATTCTAAGTTTTTCAGTGCAACTCACTCATATACTATGTACTACACTGTGCGTTTCTTATATTCTAAGTTTTTCAGTGCAACTCACTCATATACTATGTATTACACTGTGCGTTTCTTATATTCTAAGTTTTTCAGTGCAACTCACTCATATACTATGTACTACACTGTACATTTCTTGTAATACGGGTTTTTCAGTAAATTCTAAGTTTTTCAGTGCAACTCACTCATATACTATGTACTACACTGTGCATTTCGTGTAATGCAGGTTTTTCAGTAAATTCTAAGTTTTTCAGTGCAACTCACTCATATACTATGTACTACACTGTGCGTTTCTTAAATTCTAAGTTTTTCAGTGCAACTCACTCATATACTATGTACTACACTGTGCGTTTCTTAAATTCTAAGATTTTCAGTGCAACTCACTCATATACTATGTACTACACTGTGCGTTTCTTATATTCTAAGTTTTCAGTGCAACTCACTCATATACTATGTACTACACTGTGCGTTTCTTATATTCTAAGTTTTTCAGTGCAACTCACTCATATACTATGTACTACACTGTGCGTTTCTTATATTCTAAGTTTTTCAGTGCAACTCACTCATATACTATGTACTACACTGTGCGTTTCTTATATTCTAAGTTTTTCAGTGCAACTCACTCATATACTATGTACTACACTGTGCATTTCGTGTAATGCGGGTTTTTCAGTAAATTCTAAGTTTTTCAGTGCAACTCACTCATATACTATGTACTACACTGTGCGTTTCTTATATTCTAAGTTTTTCAGTGCAACTCACTCATATACTATGTACTACACTGTGCGTTTCTTATATTCTAAGTTTTTCAGTGCAACTCACTCATATACTATGTACTACACTGTGCATTTCGTGTAATGCGGGTTTTTCAGTAAATTCTAAGTTTTTCAGTGCAACTCACTCATATACTATGTACTACACTGTGCGTTTCTTATATTCTAAGTTTTTCAGTGCAACTCACTCATATACTATGTACTACACTGTGCGTTTCTTATATTCTAAGTTTTTCAGAGCAACTCACTCATATACTATGTACTACACTGTGCGTTTCTTAAATTCTAAGTTTTTCAGTGCAACTCACTCATATACTATGTACTACAATGTGCGTTTCTTATATTCTAAGGTTTTCAGTGCAACTCACTCATATACTATGTAATACACTGTGCGTTTCTTATATTCTAAGTTTTTCAGTGCAACTCACTCATATACTATGTACTACACTGTGCGTTTCTTATATTCTAAGTTTTTCAGTGCAACTCACTCATATACTATGTACTACACTGTGCGTTTCTTATATTCTAAGTTTTTCAGTGCAACTCACTCATATACTATGTACTACACTGTGCGTTTCTTATATTCTAAGTTTTTCAGTGCAACTCACTCATATACTATGTATTACACTGTGCGTTTCTTATATTCTAAGTTTTTCAGTGCAACTCACTCATATACTATGTACTACACTGTGCGTTTCTTATATTCTAAGTTTTTCAGTGCAACTCACTCATATACTATGTACTACACTGTGCGTTTCTTATATTCTAAGTTTTTCAGTGCAACTCACTCATATACTATGTACTACACTGTGCATTTCGTGTAATGCGGGTTTTTCAGTAAATTCTAAGTTTTTCAGTGCAACTCACTCATATACTATGTACTACACTGTGCGTTTCTTAAATTCTAAGTTTTTCAGTGCAACTCACTCATATACTATGAACTACACTGTGCGTTTCTTATATTCTAAGTTTTCAGTGCAACTCACTCATATACTATGTACTACACTGTGCGTTTCTTATATTCTAAGTTTTTCAGTGCAACTCACTCATATACTATGTACTACACTGTGCGTTTCTTATATTCTAAGTTTTTTCAGAGCAACTCACTCATATACTATGTACTACACTGTGCGTTTCTTAAATTCTAAGTTTTTCAGTGCAACTCACTCATATACTATGTACTACAATGTGCGTTTCTTATATTCTAAGTTTTTCAGTGCAACTCACTCATATACTATGTACTACACTGTGCGTTACTTATATTCTAAGTTTTTCAGTGCAACTCACTCATATACTATGTACTACACTGTCCGTTTCTTATATTCTAAGTTTTTCAGTGCAACTCACTCATATACTATGTACTACACTGTGCGTTACTTATATTCTAAGTTTTTCAGTGCAACTCACTCATATACTATGTACTACACTGTGCGTTTCTTATATTCTAAGTTTTTCAGTGCAACTCACTCATATACTATGTACTACACTGTGCATTTCTTATATTCTAAGTTTTTCAGTGCAACTCACTCATATACTATGTATTACACTGTGCGTTTCTTATATTCTAAGTTTTTTAGTGCAACTCACTCATATACTATGTACTACACTGTGCGTTTCTTATTCTAAGTTTTTCAGTGCAACTCACTCATATACTATGTACTACACTGTGCGTTTCTCTTATTAAGTTTTTCAGTGCAACTCACTCATATACTATGTACTACACTGTGCATTTCTTGTAATACGGGTTTTTCAGTAAATTCTAAGTTTTTCAGTGCAACTCACTCATATACTATGTACTACACTGTGCGTTTCTTATATTCTAAGTTTTTCAGTGCAACTCACTCATATACTATGTACTACACTGTGCGTTTCTTATATTCTAAGTTTTTCAGTGCAACTCACTCATATACTATGTATTACACTGTGCGTTTCTTATATTCTAAGTTTTTCAGTGCAACTCACTCATATACTCTGTACTACACTGTGCGTTTCTTATATTCTAAGTTTTTCAGTGCAACTCACTCATATACTATGTACTACACTGTGCATTTCTTGTAATACGTGTTTTTCAGTAAATTCTAAGTTTTTCAGTGCAACTCACTCATATACTATGTACTACACTGTGCGTTTCTTATATTCTAAGTTTTTCAGTGCAACTCACTCATATACTATGTATTACACTGTGCGTTTCTTATATTCTAAGTTTTTCAGTGCAACTCACTCATATACTATGTACTACACTGTGCGTTTCTTATATTCTAAGTTTTTCAGTGCAACTCACTCATATACTATGTACTACACTGTGCGTTTCTTATATTCTAAGTTTTTCAGTGCAACTCACTCATATACTATGTACTACACTGTGCGTTTCTCTTATTCTAAGTTTTTCAGTGCAACTCACTCATATACTATGTACTACACTGTGCATTTCTTGTAATACGGGTTTTTCAGTAAATTCTAAGTTTTTCAGTGCAACTCACTCATATACTATGTACTACACTGTGCGTTTCTTATATTCTAAGTTTTTCAGTGCAACTCACTCATATACTATGTACTACACTGTGCGTTTCTTATATTCTAAGTTTTTCAGTGCAACTCACTCATATACTATGTACTACACTGTGTGTTTCTTATATTCTAAGTTTTTCAGTGCAACTCACTCATATACTATGTACTACACTGTCCGTTTCTTATATTCTAAGTTTTTCAGTGCAACTCACTCATATACTATGAACTACACTGTGCGTTTCTTATATTCTAAGTTTTCAGTGCAACTCACTCATATACTATGTACTACACTGTGCGTTTCTTATATTCTAAGTTTTTCAGTGCAACTCACTCATATACTATGTACTACACTGTGCGTTTCTTACATTCTAAGTTTTTCAGAGCAACTCACTCATATACTATGTACTACACTGTGCGTTTCTTAAATTCTAAGTTTTTCAGTGCAACTCACTCATATACTATGTACTACAATGTGCGTTTCTTATATTCTAAGTTTTTCAGTGCAACTCACTCATATACTATGTACTACACTGTGTGTTTCTTATATTCTAAGTTTTTCAGTGCAACTCACTCATATACTATGTACTACACTGTCCGTTTCTTATATTCTAAGTTTTTCAGTGCAACTCACTCATATACTATGTACTACACTGTGCGTTTCTTATATTCTAAGTTTTTCAGTGCAACTCACTCATATACTATGTACTACACTGTGCGTTTCTTATATTCTAAGTTTTTCAGTGCAACTCACTCATATACTATGTACTACACTGTGCATTTCTTATATTCTAAGTTTTTCAGTGCAACTCACTCATATACTATGTATTACACTGTGCGTTTCTTATATTCTAAGTTTTTCAGTGCAACTCACTCATATACTATGTACTACACTGTGCGTTTCTTATTCTAAGTTTTTCAGTGCAACTCACTCATATACTATGTACTACACTGTGCGTTTCTTACATTCTAAGTTTTTCAGTGCAACTCACTCATATACTCTGTACTACACTGTGCGTTTCTTATATTCTAAGTTTTTCAGTGCAACTCACTCATATACTATGTACTACACTGTGCATTTCTTGTAATACGTGTTTTTCAGTAAATTCTAAGTTTTTCAGTGCAACTCACTCATATACTATGTACTACACTGTGCGTTTCTTATATTCTAAGTTTTTCAGTGCAACTCACTCATATAATATGTACTACACTGTGCGTTTCTTATATTCTAAGTTTTTCAGTGCAACTCACTCATATACTATGTATTACACTGTGCGTTTCTTATATTCTAAGTTTTTCAGTGCAACTCACTCATATACTCTGTACTACACTGTGCGTTTCTTATATTCTAAGTTTTTCAGTGCAACTCACTCATATACTATGTACTACACTGTGCGTTTCTTATATTCTAAGTTTTTCAGTGCAACTCACTCATATACTCTGTACTACACTGTGCGTTTCTTATATTCTAAGTTTTTCAGTGCAACTCACTCATATACTATGTACTACACTGTGTGTTTCTTATATTCTAAGTTTTTCAGTGCAACTCACTCATATACTATGTACTACACTGTCCGTTTCTTATATTCTAAGTTTTTCAGTGCAACTCACTCATATACTATGAACTACACTGTGCGTTTCTTATATTCTAAGTTTTCAGTGCAACTCACTCATATACTATGTACTACACTGTGCGTTTCTTATATTCTAAGTTTTTCAGTGCAACTCACTCATATACTATGTACTACACTGTGCGTTTCTTATATTCTAAGTTTTTCAGAGCAACTCACTCATATACTATGTACTACACTGTGCGTTTCTTAAATTCTAAGTTTTTCAGTGCAACTCACTCATATACTATGTACTACAATGTGCGTTTCTTATATTCTAAGTTTTTCAGTGCAACTCACTCATATACTATGTACTAAACTGTGTGTTTCTTATATTCTAAGTTTTTCAGTGCAACTCACTCATATACTATGTACTACACTGTCCGTTTCTTATATTCTAAGTTTTTCAGTGCAACTCACTCATATACTATGTACTACACTGTGCGTTTCTTATATTCTAAGTTTTTCAGTGCAACTCACTCATATACTATGTACTACACTGTGCGTTTCTTATATTCTAAGTTTTTCAGTGCAACTCACTCATATACTATGTACTACACTGTGTGTTTCTTATATTCTAAGTTTTTCAGTGCAACTCACTCATATACTATGTACTACACTGTCCGTTTCTTATATTCTAAGTTTTTCAGTGCAACTCACTCATATACTATGTACTACACTGTGCGTTTCTTATATTCTAAGTTTTTCAGTGCAACTCACTCATATACTATGTACTACACTGTGCGTTTCTTATATTCTAAGTTTTTCAGTGCAACTCACTCATATACTATGTACTACACTGTGCATTTCTTATATTCTAAGTTTTTCAGTGCAACTCACTCATATACTATGTATTACACTGTGCGTTTCTTATATTCTAAGTTTTTCAGTGCAACTCACTCATATACTATGTACTACACTGTGCGTTTCTTATTCTAAGTTTTTCAGTGCAACTCACTCATATACTATGTACTACACTGTGCGTTTCTTATATTCTAAGTTTTTCAGTGCAACTCACTCATATACTCTGTACTACACTGTGCGTTTCTTATATTCTAAGTTTTTCAGTGCAACTCACTCATATACTATGTACTACACTGTGCATTTCTTGTAATACGTGTTTTTCAGTAAATTCTAAGTTTTTCAGTGCAACTCACTCATATACTATGTACTACACTGTGCGTTTCTTATATTCTAAGTTTTTCAGTGCAACTCACTCATATAATATGTACTACACTGTGCGTTTCTTATATTCTAAGTTTTTCAGTGCAACTCACTCATATACTATGTATTACACTGTGCGTTTCTTATATTCTAAGTTTTTCAGTGCAACTCACTCATATACTATGTACTACACTGTGCGTTTCTTATATTCTAAGTTTTTCAGTGCAACTCACTCATATACTATGTACTACACTGTGCGTTTCTTATATTCTAAGTTTTTCAGTGCAACTCACTCATATACTATGTACTACACTGTGCGTTTCTCTTATTCTAAGTTTTTCAGTGCAACTCACTCATATACTATGTACTACACTGTGCATTTCTTGTAATACGGGTTTTTCAGTAAATTCTAAGTTTTTCAGTGCAACTCACTCATATACTATGTACTACACTGTGCGTTTCTTATATTCTAAGTTTTTCAGTGCAACTCACTCATATACTATGTACTACACTGTGCGTTTCTTATATTCTAAGTTTTTCAGTGCAACTCACTCATATACTATGTACTACACTGTGCGTTTCTTATATTCTAAGTTTTTCAGTGCAACTCACTCATATACTCTGTACTACACTGTGCGTTTCTTATATTCTAAGTTTTTCAGTGCAACTCACTCATATACTATGTACTACACTGTGCGTTTCTTATATTCTAAGTTTTTCAGTGCAACTCACTCATATACTCTGTACTACACTGTGCGTTTCTTATATTCTAAGTTTTTCAGTGCAACTCACTCATATACTATGTACTACACTGTGTGTTTCTTAAATTCTAAGTTTTTCAGTGCAACTCACTCATATACTATGTACTACACTGTCCGTTTCTTATATTCTAAGTTTTTCAGTGCAACTCACTCATATACTATGTACTACACTGTGCGTTTCTTATATTCTAAGTTTTTCAGTGCAACTCACTCATATACTATGTACTACACTGTGCGTTTCTTATATTCTAAGTTTTTCAGAGCAACTCACTCATATACTATGTACTACACTGTGCGTTTCTTAAATTCTAAGTTTTTCAGTGCAACTCACTCATATACTATGTACTACAATGTGCGTTTCTTATATTCTAAGTTTTTCAGTGCAACTCACTCATATACTATGTACTACACTGTGTGTTTCTTATATTCTAAGTTTTTCAGTGCAACTCACTCATATACTATGTACTACACTGTCCGTTTCTTATATTCTAAGTTTTTCAGTGCAACTCACTCATATACTATGTACTACACTGTGCGTTTCTTATATTCTAAGTTTTTCAGTGCAACTCACTCATATACTATGTACTACACTGTGCGTTTCTTATATTCTAAGTTTTTCAGTGCAACTCACTCATATACTATGTACTACACTGTGCATTTCTTATATTCTAAGTTTTTCAGTGCAACTCACTCATATACTATGTATTACACTGTGCGTTTCTTATATTCTAAGTTTTTCAGTGCAACTCACTCATATACTATGTACTACACTGTGCGTTTCTTATTCTAAGTTTTTCAGTGCAACTCACTCATATACTATGTACTACACTGTGCGTTTCTTATATTCTAAGTTTTTCAGTGCAACTCACTCATATACTCTGTACTACACTGTGCGTTTCTTATATTCTAAGTTTTTCAGTGCAACTCACTCATATACTATGTACTACACTGTGCTTTTCTTGTAATACGTGTTTTTCAGTAAATTCTAAGTTTTTCAGTGCAACTCACTCATATACTATGTACTACACTGTGCGTTTCTTATATTCTAAGTTTTTCAGTGCAACTCACTCATATACTATGTACTACACTGTGCGTTTCTTATATTCTAAGTTTTTCAGTGCAACTCACTCATATACTATGTACTACACTGTGCGTTTCTTATATTCTAAGTTTTTCAGTGCAACTCACTCATATACTATGTACTACACTGTGCGTTTCTCTTATTCTAAGTTTTTCAGTGCAACTCACTCATATACTATGTACTACACTGTGCATTTCTTGTAATACGGGTTTTTCAGTAAATTCTAAGTTTTTCAGTGCAACTCACTCATATACTATGTACTACACTGTGCGTTTCTTATATTCTAAGTTTTTCAGTGCAACTCACTCATATACTATGTACTACACTGTGCGTTTCTTATATTCTAAGTTTTTCAGTGCAACTCACTCATATACTATGTACTACACTGTGCGTTTCTTATATTCTAAGTTTTTCAGTGCAACTCACTCATATACTCTGTACTACACTGTGCGTTTCTTATATTCTAAGTTTTTCAGTGCAACTCACTCATATACTATGTACTACACTGTGCGTTTCTTATATTCTAAGTTTTTCAGTGCAACTCACTCATATACTCTGTACTACACTGTGCGTTTCTTATATTCTAAGTTTTTCAGTGCAACTCACTCATATACTATGTACTACACTGTGTGTTTCTTAAATTCTAAGTTTTTCAGTGCAACTCACTCATATACTATGTACTACACTGTCCGTTTCTTATATTCTAAGTTTTTCAGTGCAACTCACTCATATACTATGTACTACACTGTGCGTTTCTTATATTCTAAGTTTTTCAGTGCAACTCACTCATATACTATGTACTACACTGTGCGTTTCTTATATTCTAAGTTTTTCAGAGCAACTCACTCATATACTATGTACTACACTGTGCGTTTCTTAAATTCTAAGTTTTTCAGTGCAACTCACTCATATACTATGTACTACAATGTGCGTTTCTTATTCTAAGTTTTTCAGTGCAACTCACTCATATACTATGTACTACACTGTGTGTTTCTTATATTCTAAGTTTTTCAGTGCAACTCACTCATATACTATGTACTACACTGTCCGTTTCTTATATTCTAAGTTTTTCAGTGCAACTCACTCATATACTATGTACTACACTGTGCGTTTCTTATATTCTAAGTTTTTCAGTGCAACTCACTCATATACTATGTACTACACTGTGCGTTTCTTATATTCTAAGTTTTTCAGTGCAACTCACTCATATACTATGTACTACACTGTGCGTTTCTTATATTCTAAGTTTTTCAGTGCAACTCACTCATATACTCTGTACTACACTGTGCGTTTCTTATATTCTAAGTTTTTCAGTGCAACTCACTCATATACTATGTACTACACTGTGCGTTTCTTATATTCTAAGTTTTTCAGTGCAACTCACTCATATACTCTGTACTACACTGTGCGTTTCTTATATTCTAAGTTTTTCAGTGCAACTCACTCATATACTATGTACTACACTGTGTGTTTCTTATATTCTAAGTTTTTCAGTGCAACTCACTCATATACTATGTACTACACTGTCCGTTTCTTATATTCTAAGTTTTTCAGTGCAACTCACTCATATACTATGTACTACACTGTGCGTTTCTTATATTCTAAGTTTTTCAGTGCAACTCACTCATATACTATGTACTACACTGTGCGTTTCTTATATTCTAAGTTTTTCAGTGCAACTCACTCATATACTATGTACTACACTGTGCATTTCTTATATTCTAAGTTTTTCAGTGCAACTCACTCATATACTATGTATTACACTGTGCGTTTCTTATATTCTAAGTTTTTCAGTGCAACTCACTCATATACTATGTACTACACTGTGTGTTTCTTATATTCTAAGTTTTTCAGTGCAACTCACTCATATACTATGTACTACACTGTCCGTTTCTTATATTCTAAGTTTTTCAGTGCAACTCACTCATATACTATGTACTACACTGTGCGTTACTTATATTCTAAGTTTTTCAGTGCAACTCACTCATATACTATGTACTACACTGTGCGTTTCTTATATTCTAAGTTTTTCAGTGCAACTCACTCATATACTATGTACTACACTGTGCATTTCTTATATTCTAAGTTTTTCAGTGCAACTCACTCATATACTATGTATTACACTGTGCGTTTCTTATATTCTAAGTTTTTCAGTGCAACTCACTCATATACTATGTACTACACTGTGCGTTTCTTATTCTAAGTTTTTCAGTGCAACTCACTCATATACTATGTACTACACTGTGCGTTTCTTATATTCTAAGTTTTTCAGTGCAACTCACTCATATACTCTGTACTACACTGTGCGTTTCTTATATTCTAAGTTTTTCAGTGCAACTCACTCATATACTATGTACTACACTGTGCATTTCTTGTAATACGTGTTTTTCAGTAAATTCTAAGTTTTTCAGTGCAACTCACTCATATACTATGTACTACACTGTGCGTTTCTTATATTCTAAGTTTTTCAGTGCAACTCACTCATATACTATGTACTACACTGTGCGTTTCTTATATTCTAAGTTTTTCAGTGCAACTCACTCATATACTCTGTACTACACTGTGCGTTTCTTATATTCTAAGTTTTTCAGTGCAACTCACTCATATACTATGTACTACACTGTGTGTTTCTTATATTCTAAGTTTTTCAGTGCAACTCACTCATATACTATGTACTACACTGTCCGTTTCTTATATTCTAAGTTTTTCAGTGCAACTCACTCATATACTATGTACTACACTGTGCGTTTCTTATATTCTAAGTTTTTCAGTGCAACTCACTCATATACTATGTACTACACTGTGCGTTTCTTATATTCTAAGTTTTTCAGTGCAACTCACTCATATACTATGTACTACACTGTGCATTTCTTATATTCTAAGTTTTTCAGTGCAACTCACTCATATACTATGTATTACACTGTGCGTTTCTTATATTCTAAGTTTTTCAGTGCAACTCACTCATATACTATGTACTACACTGTGTGTTTCTTATATTCTAAGTTTTTCAGTGCAACTCACTCATATACTATGTACTACACTGTCCGTTTCTTATATTCTAAGTTTTTCAGTGCAACTCACTCATATACTATGTACTACACTGTGCGTTACTTATATTCTAAGTTTTTCAGTGCAACTCACTCATATACTATGTACTACACTGTGCGTTTCTTATATTCTAAGTTTTTCAGTGCAACTCACTCATATACTATGTACTACACTGTGCATTTCTTATATTCTAAGTTTTTCAGTGCAACTCACTCATATACTATGTATTACACTGTGCGTTTCTTATATTCTAAGTTTTTCAGTGCAACTCACTCATATACTATGTACTACACTGTGCGTTTCTTATTCTAAGTTTTTCAGTGCAACTCACTCATATACTATGTACTACACTGTGCGTTTCTTATATTCTAAGTTTTTCAGTGCAACTCACTCATATACTCTGTACTACACTGTGCGTTTCTTATATTCTAAGTTTTTCAGTGCAACTCACTCATATACTATGTACTACACTGTGCATTTCTTGTAATACGTGTTTTTCAGTAAATTCTAAGTTTTTCAGTGCAACTCACTCATATACTATGTACTACAAAGTGCGTTTCTTATATTCTAAGTTTTTCAGTGCAACTCACTCATATACTATGTACTACACTGTGCGTTTCTTATATTCTAAGTTTTTCAGTGCAACTCACTCATATACTATGTATTACACTGTGCGTTTCTTATATTCTAAGTTTTTCAGTGCAACTCACTCATATACTATGTACTACACTGTGCGTTTCTTATATTCTAAGTTTTTCAGTGCAACTCACTCATATACTATGTACTACACTGTGCGTTTCTTATATTCTAAGTTTTTCAGTGCAACTCACTCATATACTATGTACTACACTGTGCGTTTCTTATATTCTAAGTTTTTCAGTGCAACTCACTCATATACTATGTACTACACTGTGCGTTTCTTATATTCTAAGTTTTTCAGTGCAACTCACTCATATACTATGTATTACACTGTGCGTTTCTTATATTCTAAGTTTTTCAGTGCAACTCACTCATATACTATGTACTACACTGTGCGTTTCTTATATTCTAAGTTTTTCAGTGCAACTCACTCATATACTATGTACTACACTGTGCGTTTCTTATATTCTAAGTTTTTCAGTGCAACTCACTCATATACTATGTACTACACTGTGCATTTCGTGTAATGCGGGTTTTTCAGTAAATTCTAAGTTTTTCAGTGCAACTCACTCATATACTATGTACTACACTGTGCGTTTCTTAAATTCTAAGTTTTTCAGTGCAACTCACTCATATACTATGAACTAGACTGTGCGTTTCTTATATTCTAAGTTTTCAGTGCAACTCACTCATATACTATGTACTACACTGTGCGTTTCTTATATTCTAAGTTTTTCAGTGCAACTCACTCATATACTATGTACTACACTGTGCGTTTCTTATATTCTAAGTTTTTCAGTGCAACTCACTCATATACTATGTACTACACTGTGCATTTCTTGTAATACGGGTTTTTCAGTAAATTCTAAGTTTTTCAGTGCAACTCACTCATATACTATGTACTACACTGTGCGTTTCTTATATTCTAAGTTTTTCAGTGCAACTCACTCATATACTATGTACTACACTGTGCGTTTCTTATATTCTAAGTTTTTCAGTGCAACTCACTCATATACTATGTACTACACTGTGCGTTTCTTATATTCTAAGTTTTTCAGTGCAACTCACTCATATACTATGTATTACACTGTGCGTTTCGTATATTCTAAGTTTTTCAGTGCAACTCACTCATATACTATGTACTACACTGTGCGTTTCTTATATTCTAAGTTTTTCAGTGCAACTCACTCATATACTATGTACTACACTGTGCGTTTCTTATATTCTAAGTTTTTCAGTGCAACTCACTCATATACTATGTACTACACTGTGCATTTCGTGTAATGCGGGTTTTTCAGTAAATTCTAAGTTTTTCAGTGCAACTCACTCATATACTATGTACTACACTGTGCGTTTCTTAAATTCTAAGTTTTTCAGTGCAACTCACTCATATACTATGAACTACACTGTGCGTTTCTTATATTCTAAGTTTTCAGTGCAACTCACTCATATACTATGTACTACACTGTGCGTTTCTTATATTCTAAGTTTTTCAGTGCAACTCACTCATATACTATGTACTACACTGTGCGTTTCTTATATTCTAAGTTTTACAGAGCAACTCACTCATATACTATGTACTACACTGTGCGTTTCTTAAATTCTAAGTTTTTCAGTGCAACTCACTCATATACTATGTACTACAATTGCGTTTCTTATATTCTAAGTTTTTCAGTGCAACTCACTCATATACTATGTACTACACTGTGTGTTTCTTATATTCTAAGTTTTTCAGTGCAACTCACTCATATACTATGTACTACACTGTCCGTTTCTTATATTCTAAGTTTTTCAGTGCAACTCACTCATATACTATGTACTACACTGTGCGTTTCTTATATTCTAAGTTTTTCAGTGCAACTCACTCATATACTATGTACTACACTGTGCGTTTCTTATATTCTAAGTTTTTCAGTGCAACTCACTCATATACTATGTACTACACTGTGCATTTCTTATATTCTAAGTTTTTCAGTGCAACTCACTCATATACTATGTATTACACTGTGCGTTTCTTATATTCTAAGTTTTTCAGTGCAACTCACTCATATACTATGTACTACACTGTGCGTTTCTTATTCTAAGTTTTTCAGTGCAACTCACCCATATACTATGTACTACACTGTGCGTTTCTTATATTCTAAGTTTTTCAGTGCAACTCACTCATATACTCTGTACTACACTGTGCGTTTCTTATATTCTAAGTTTTTCAGTGCAACTCACTCATATACTATGTACTACACTGTGCATTTCTTGTAATACGTGTTTTTCAGTAAATTCTAAGTTTTTCAGTGCAACTCACTCATATACTATGTACTACACTGTGCGTTTCTTATATTCTAAGTTTTTCAGTGCAACTCACTCATATACTATGTACTACACTGTGCGTTTCTTATATTCTAAGTTTTTCAGTGCAACTCACTCATATACTATGTATTACACTGTGCGTTTCTTATATTCTAAGTTTTTCAGTGCAACTCACTCATATACTATGTACTACACTGTGCGTTTCTTATATTCTAAGTTTTTCAGTGCAACTCACTCATATACTATGTACTACACTGTGCGTTTCTTATATTCTAAGTTTTTCAGTGCAACTCACTCATATACTATGTACTACACTGTGCGTTTCTTATATTCTAAGTTTTTCAGTGCAACTCACTCATATACTATGTACTACACTGTGCGTTTCTTATATTCTAAGTTTTTCAGTGCAACTCACTCATATACTATGTACTACACTGTGCATTTCGTGTAATGCGGGTTTTTCAGTAAATTCTAAGTTTTTCAGTGCAACTCACTCATATACTATGTACTACACTGTGCGTTTCTTAAATTCTAAGTTTTTCAGTGCAACTCACTCATATACTATGAACTACACTGTGCGTTTCTTATATTCTAAGTTTTCAGTGCAACTCACTCATATACTATGTACTACACTGTGCGTTTCTTATATTCTAAGTTTTTCAGTGCAACTCACTCATATACTATGTACTACACTGTGCGTTTCTTATATTCTAAGTTTTACAGAGCAACTCACTCATATACTATGTACTACACTGTGCGTTTCTTAAATTCTAAGTTTTTCAGTGCAACTCACTCATATACTATGTACTACAATTGCGTTTCTTATATTCTAAGTTTTTCAGTGCAACTCACTCATATACTATGTACTACACTGTGTGTTTCTTATATTCTAAGTTTTTCAGTGCAACTCACTCATATACTATGTACTACACTGTCCGTTTCTTATATTCTAAGTTTTTCAGTGCAACTCACTCATATACTATGTACTACACTGTGCGTTTCTTATATTCTAAGTTTTTCAGTGCAACTCACTCATATACTATGTACTACACTGTGCGTTTCTTATATTCTAAGTTTTTCAGTGCAACTCACTCATATACTATGTACTACACTGTGCATTTCTTATATTCTAAGTTTTTCAGTGCAACTCACTCATATACTATGTATTACACTGTGCGTTTCTTATATTCTAAGTTTTTCAGTGCAACTCACTCATATACTATGTACTACACTGTGCGTTTCTTATTCTAAGTTTTTCAGTGCAACTCACCCATATACTATGTACTACACTGTGCGTTTCTTATATTCTAAGTTTTTCAGTGCAACTCACTCATATACTCTGTACTACACTGTGCGTTTCTTATATTCTAAGTTTTTCAGTGCAACTCACTCATATACTATGTACTACACTGTGCATTTCTTGTAATACGTGTTTTTCAGTAAATTCTAAGTTTTTCAGTGCAACTCACTCATATACTATGTACTACACTGTGCGTTTCTTATATTCTAAGTTTTTCAGTGCAACTCACTCATATACTATGTACTACACTGTGCGTTTCTTATATTCTAAGTTTTTCAGTGCAACTCACTCATATACTATGTATTACACTGTGCGTTTCTTATATTCTAAGTTTTTCAGTGCAACTCACTCATATACTATGTACTACACTGTGCGTTTCTTATATTCTAAGTTTTTCAGTGCAACTCACTCATATACTATGTACTACACTGTGCGTTTCTTATATTCTAAGTTTTTCAGTGCAACTCACTCATATACTATGTACTACACTGTGCGTTTCTTATATTCTAAGTTTTTCAGTGCAACTCACTCATATACTATGTACTACACTGTGCGTTTCTTATATTCTAAGTTTTTCAGTGCAACTCACTCATATACTATGTATTACACTGTGCGTTTCTTATATTCTAAGTTTTTCAGTGCAACTCACTCATATACTATGTACTACACTGTGCGTTTCTTATATTCTAAGTTTTTCAGTGCAACTCACTCATATACTATGTACTACACTGTGCGTTTCTTATATTCTAAGTTTTTCAGTGCAACTCACTCATATACTATGTACTACACTGTGCATTTCGTGTAATGCGGGTTTTTCAGTAAATTCTAAGTTTTTCAGTGCAACTCACTCATATACTATGTACTACACTGTGCGTTTCTTAAATTCTAAGTTTTTCAGTGCAACTCACTCATATACTATGAACTACACTGTGCGTTTCTTATATTCTAAGTTTTCAGTGCAACTCACTCATATACTATGTACTACACTGTGCGTTTCTTATATTCTAAGTTTTTCAGTGCAACTCACTCATATACTATGTACTACACTGTGCGTTTCTTATATTCTAAGTTTTTCAGTGCAACTCACTCATATACTATGTACTACACTGTGCATTTCTTGTAATACGGGTTTTTCAGTAAATTCTAAGTTTTTCAGTGCAACTCACTCATATACTATGTACTACACTGTGCGTTTCTTATATTCTAAGTTTTTCAGTGCAACTCACTCATATACTATGTACTACACTGTGCGTTTCTTATATTCTAAGTTTTTCAGTGCAACTCACTCATATACTATGTACTACACTGTGCGTTTCTTATATTCTAATTTTTTCAGTGCACTCACTCATATACTATGTATTACACTGTGCGTTTCTTATATTCTAAGTTTTTCAGTGCAACTCACTCATATACTATGTACTACACTGTGCGTTTCTTATATTCTAAGTTTTTCAGTGCAACTCACTCATATACTATGTACTACACTGTGCGTTTCTTATATTCTAAGTTTTTCAGTGCAACTCACTCATATACTATGTACTACACTGTGCATTTCGTGTAATGCGGGTTTTTCAGTAAATTCTAAGTTTTTCAGTGCAACTCACTCATATACTATGTACTACACTGTGCGTTTCTTAAATTCTAAGTTTTTCAGTGCAACTCACTCATATACTATGAACTACACTGTGCGTTTCTTATATTCTAAGTTTTCAGTGCAACTCACTCATATACTATGTACTACACTGTGCGTTTCTTATATTCTAAGTTTTTCAGTGCAACTCACTCATATACTATGTACTACACTGTGCGTTTCTTATATTCTAAGTTTTTCAGAGCAACTCACTCATATACTATGTACTACACTGTGCGTTTCTTAAATTCTAAGTTTTTCAGTGCAACTCACTCATATACTATGTACTACAATGTGCGTTTCTTATATTCTAAGTTTTTCAGTGCAACTCACTCATATACTATGTACTACACTGTGTGTTTCTTATATTCTAAGTTTTTCAGTGCAACTCACTCATATACTATGTACTACACTGTCCGTTTCTTATATTCTAAGTTTTTCAGTGCAACTCACTCATATACTATGTACTAAACTGTGCGTTTCTTATATTCTAAGTTTTTCAGTGCAACTCACTCATATACTATGTACTACACTGTGCGTTTCTTATATTCTAAGTTTTTCAGTGCAACTCACTCATATACTATGTACTACACTGTGCATTTCTTATATTCTAAGTTTTTCAGTGCAACTCACTCATATACTATGTATTACACTGTGCGTTTCTTATATTCTAAGTTTTTCAGTGCAACTCACTCATATACTATGTACTACACTGTGCGTTTCTTATTCTAAGTTTTTCAGTGCAACTCACTCATATACTATGTACTACACTGTGCGTTTCTTATATTCTAAGTTTTTCAGTGCAACTCACTCATATACTCTGTACTACACTGTGCGTTTCTTATATTCTAAGTTTTTCAGTGCAACTCACTCATATACTATGTACTACACTGTGCATTTCTTGTAATACGTGTTTTTCAGTAAATTCTAAGTTTTTCAGTGCAACTCACTCATATACTATGTACTACACTGTGCGTTTCTTATATTCTAAGTTTTTCAGTGCAACTCACTCATATACTATGTACTACACTGTGCGTTTCTTATATTCTAAGTTTTTCAGTGCAACTCACTCATATACTATGTACTACACTGTGCATTTCTTGTAATACGGGTTTTTCAGTAAATTCTAAGTTTTTCAGTGCAACTCACTCATATACTATGTACTACACTGTGCGTTTCTTATATTCTAAGTTTTTCAGTGCAACTCACTCATATACTATGTACTACACTGTGCGTTTCTTATATTCTAAGTTTTTCAGTGCAACTCACTCATATACTATGTACTACACTGTGCGTTTCTTATATTCTAATTTTTTCAGTGCACTCACTCATATACTATGTATTACACTGTGCGTTTCTTATATTCTAAGTTTTTCAGTGCAACTCACTCATATACTATGTACTACACTGTGCGTTTCTTATATTCTAAGTTTTTCAGTGCAACTCACTCATATACTATGTACTACACTGTGCGTTTCTTATATTCTAAGTTTTTCAGTGCAACTCACTCATATACTATGTACTACACTGTGCATTTCGTGTAATGCGGGTTTTTCAGTAAATTCTAAGTTTTTCAGTGCAACTCACTCATATACTATGTACTACACTGTGCGTTTCTTAAATTCTAAGTTTTTCAGTGCAACTCACTCATATACTATGAACTACACTGTGCGTTTCTTATATTCTAAGTTTTCAGTGCAACTCACTCATATACTATGTACTACACTGTGCGTTTCTTATATTCTAAGTTTTTCAGTGCAACTCACTCATATACTATGTACTACACTGTGCGTTTCTTATATTCTAAGTTTTTCAGAGCAACTCACTCATATACTATGTACTACACTGTGCGTTTCTTAAATTCTAAGTTTTTCAGTGCAACTCACTCATATACTATGTACTACAATGTGCGTTTCTTATATTCTAAGTTTTTCAGTGCAACTCACTCATATACTATGTACTACACTGTGTGTTTCTTATATTCTAAGTTTTTCAGTGCAACTCACTCATATACTATGTACTACACTGTCCGTTTCTTATATTCTAAGTTTTTCAGTGCAACTCACTCATATACTATGTACTAAACTGTGCGTTTCTTATATTCTAAGTTTTTCAGTGCAACTCACTCATATACTATGTACTACACTGTGCGTTTCTTATATTCTAAGTTTTTCAGTGCAACTCACTCATATACTATGTACTACACTGTGCATTTCTTATATTCTAAGTTTTTCAGTGCAACTCACTCATATACTATGTATTACACTGTGCGTTTCTTATATTCTAAGTTTTTCAGTGCAACTCACTCATATACTATGTACTACACTGTGCGTTTCTTATTCTAAGTTTTTCAGTGCAACTCACTCATATACTATGTACTACACTGTGCGTTTCTTATATTCTAAGTTTTTCAGTGCAACTCACTCATATACTCTGTACTACACTGTGCGTTTCTTATATTCTAAGTTTTTCAGTGCAACTCACTCATATACTATGTACTACACTGTGCATTTCTTGTAATACGTGTTTTTCAGTAAATTCTAAGTTTTTCAGTGCAACTCACTCATATACTATGTACTACACTGTGCGTTTCTTATATTCTAAGTTTTTCAGTGCAACTCACTCATATACTATGTACTACACTGTGCGTTTCTTATATTCTAAGTTTTTCAGTGCAACTCACTCATATACTATGTATTACACTGTGCGTTTCTTATATTCTATGTTTTTCAGTGCAACTCACTCATATACTATGTACTACACTGTGCGTTTCTTATATTCTAAGTTTTTCAGTGCAACTCACTCATATACTATGTACTACACTGTGCGTTTCTTATATTCTAAGTTTTTCAGTGCAACTCACTCATATACTATGTACTACACTGTGCGTTTCTCTTATTCTAAGTTTTTCAGTGCAACTCACTCATATACTATGTACTACACTGTGCATTTCTTGTAATACGGGTTTTTCAGTAAATTCTAAGTTTTTCAGTGCAACTCACTCATATACTATGTACTACACTCTGCGTTTCTTATATTCTAAGTTTTTCAGTGCAACTCACTCATATACTATGTACTACACTGTGCGTTTCTTATATTCTAAGTTTTTCAGTGCAACTCACTCATATACTATGTACTACACTGTGCGTTTCTTATATTCTAAGTTTTTCAGTGCAACTCACTCATATACTATGTACTACACTGTGCGTTTCTTATATTCTAAGTTTTTCAGTGCAACTCACTCATATACTATGTACTACACTGTGCGTTTCTTATATTCTAAGTTTTTCAGTGCAACTCACTCATATACTCTGTACTACACTGTGCGTTTCTTATATTCTAAGTTTTTCAGTGCAACTCACTCATATACTATGTACTACACTGTGTGTTTCTTATATTCTAAGTTTTTCAGTGCAACTCACTCATATACTATGTACTACACTGTCCGTTTCTTATATTCTAAGTTTTTCAGTGCAACTCACTCATATACTATGTACTACACTGTGCGTTTCTTATATTCTAAGTTTTTCAGTGCAACTCACTCATATACTATGTACTACACTGTGCGTTTCTTATATTCTAAGTTTTTCAGTGCAACTCACTCATATACTATGTACTACACTGTGCATTTCTTATATTCTAAGTTTTTCAGTGCAACTCACTCATATACTATGTATTACACTGTGCGTTTCTTATATTCTAAGTTTTTCAGTGCAACTCACTCATATACTATGTACTACACTGTGCGTTTCTTATTCTAAGTTTTTCAGTGCAACTCACTCATATACTATGTACTACACTGTGCGTTTCTTATATTCTAAGTTTTTCAGTGCAACTCACTCATATACTCTGTACTACACTGTGCGTTTCTTATATTCTAAGTTTTTCAGTGCAACTCACTCATATACTATGTACTACACTGTGCATTTCTTGTAATACGTGTTTTTCAGTAAATTCTAAGTTTTTCAGTGCAACTCACTCATATACTATGTACTACACTGTGCGTTTCTTATATTCTAAGTTTTTCAGTGCAACTCACTCATATATTATGTACTACACTGTGCGTTTCTTATATTCTAAGTTTTTCAGTGCAACTCACTCATATACTATGTATTACACTGTGCGTTTCTTATATTCTAAGTTTTTCAGTGCAACTCACTCATATACTATGTACTACACTGTGCGTTTCTTATATTCTAAGTTTTTCAGTGCAACTCACTCATATACTATGTACTACACTGTGCGTTTCTTATATTCTAAGTTTTTCAGTGCAACTCACTCATATACTATGTACTACACTGTGCGTTTCTCTTATTCTAAGTTTTTCAGTGCAACTCACTCATATACTATGTACTACCCTGTGCATTTCTTGTAATACGGGTTTTTCAGTAAATTCTAAGTTTTTCAGTGCAACTCACTCATATACTATGTACTACACTGTGCGTTTCTTATATTCTAAGTTTTTCAGTGCAACTCACTCATATACTATGTACTACACTGTGCGTTTCTTATATTCTAAGTTTTTCAGTGCAACTCACTCATATACTATGTACTACACTGTGCGTTTCTTATATTCTAAGTTTTTCAGTGCAACTCACTCATATACTCTGTACTACACTGTGCGTTTCTTATATTCTAAGTTTTTCAGTGCAACTCACTCATATACTATGTACTACACTGTGCGTTTCTTATATTCTAAGTTTTTCAGTGCAACTCACTCATATATTATGTACTACACTGTGCTTTTCTTATATTCTAAGTTTTTCAGTGCAACTCACTCATATACTATGTATTACACTGTGCGTTTCTTATATTCTAAGTTTTTCAGTGCAACTCACTCATATACTATGTACTACACTGTGCGTTTCTTATATTCTAAGTTTTTCAGTGCAACTCACTCATATACTATGTACTACACTGTGCGTTTCTTATATTCTAAGTTTTTCAGTGCAACTCACTCATATACTATGTACTACACTGTGCGTTTCTCTTATTCTAACTTTTTCAGTGCAACTCACTCATATACTATGTACTACACTGTGCATTTCTTGTAATACGTGTTTTTCAGTAAATTCTAAGTTTTTCAGTGCAACTCACTCATATACTATGTACTACACTGTGCGTTTCTTATATTCTAAGTTTTTCAGTGCAACTCACTCATATACTATGTACTACACTGTGCGTTTCTTAAATTCTAAGTTTTTCAGTGCAACTCACTCATATACTATGTACTACACTGTGCGTTTCTTAAATTCTAAGTTTTTCAGTGCAACTCACTCATATACTATGTACTACACTGTGCGTTTCATATATTCTAAGTTTTTCAGTGCAACTCACTCATATACTATGTACTACACTGTGCGTTTCTTATATTCTAAGTTTTTCAGTGCAACTCACTCATATACTATGTACTACACTGTGCGTTTCTTATATTCTAAGTTTTTCAGTGCAACTCACTCATATACTATGTACTACACTGTGCGTTTCTTATATTCTAAGTTTTTCAGTGCAACTCACTCATATACTATGTACTACACTGTGCATTTCTTGTAATACTGGTTTTTCAGTAAATTCTAAGTTTTTCAGTGCAACTCACTCATATACTATGTACTACACTGTGCGTTTCTTATATTCTAAGTTTTTCAGTGCAACTCACTCATATACTATGTACTACACTGTGCGTTTCTTATATTCTAAGTTTTTCAGTGCAACTCACTCATACTATGTACTACACTGTGCGTTTCTTATATTCTAAGTTTTTCAGTGCAACTCACTCATATACTATGTACTACACTGTGCATTTCGTGTAATGCGGGTTTTTCAGTAAATTCTAAGTTTTTCAGTGCAACTCACTCATATACTATGTACTACACTGTGCGTTCTTATATTCTAAGTTTTTCAGTGCAACTCACTCATATACTATGTACTACACTGTGCGTTTCTTAAATTCTAAGTTTTTCAGTGCAACTCACTCATATACTATGTACTACACTGTGCGTTTCTTATATTCTAAGTTTTTCAGTGCAACTCACTCATATACTATGTACTACACTGTGCGTTTCTTATATTCTAAGTTTTTCAGTGCAACTCACTCATACTATGTACTACACTGTGCGTTTCTTATATTCTAAGTTTTTCAGTGCAACTCACTCATATACTATGTACTACACTGTGCATTTCGTGTCATGCGGGTTTTTCACTAAATTCTAAGTTTTTCAGTGCAACTCACTCATATACTATGTAGTACACTGTGCGTTTCTTATATTCTAAGTTTTTCAGTGCAACTCACTCATATACTATGTACTACACTGTGCGTTTCTTATATTCTAAGTTTTTCAGTGCAACTCACTCATATACTATGTACTACACTGTGCGTTTCTTATATTCTAAGTTTTTCAGTGCAACTCACTCATATACTATGTACTACACTGTGCGTTTCTTATATTCTAAGTTTTTCAGTGCAACTCACTCAACTGTGCGTTTCTTATATTCTAAGTTTTTCAGTGCAACTCACTCATATACTATGTACTACACTGTGGGTTTCTTTTATTCTAAGTTTTTCAGTGCAACTCACTCATATACTATGTACTACACTGTGCATTTCGTGTAATGCGGTTTTTTCAGTAAATTCTAAGTTTTTCAGTGCAACTCACTCATATACTATGTACTACACTGTGCATTTCGTGTAATGCGGTTTTTCAGTAAATTCTAAGTTTTTCAGTGCAAGTCACTCATATACTATGTACTACACTGTGCGTTTCTTATATTCTAAGTTTTTCAGTGCAACTCACTCATATACTATGTACTAAACTGTGCGTTTCTTATATTGTAAGTTTTTCAGTGCAACTCACTCATATACTATGTACTACACTGTGCGTTTCTTATATTCTAAGTTTTTCAGTGCAACTCACTCATATAGTATGTACTACACTGTGCGTTTCTTATATTCTAAGTTTTTCAGTGCAACTCACTCATATACTATGTACTACACTGTGGGTTTTTTAAATTCTAAGTTTTTCAGTGCAACTCACTCATATACTATGTACTACAATGTGCGTTTCTTATATTCTAAGTTTTTCAGTGCAACTCACTCATATACTATGTACTACACTGTGCGTTTCTTATATTCTAAGTTTTTCATTGCAACCTACTCATATACTATGTACTACACTGTGCGTTTCTTATATTCTAAATTTTTCAGTGCAACTCACTCATATACTATGTACTACACTGTGCGTTTCTTATATTCTAAGTTTTTCAGTGCAACTCACTCATATACTATGTACTACACTGTGCGTTTCTTATATTCTAAGTTTTTCAGTGCAACTCACTCATATACTATGTACTACACTGTGCATTTCGTGTAATGCGGGTTTTTCAGTAAATTCTAAGTTTTTCAGTGCAACTCACTCATATACTATGTACTACACTGTGCGTTTCTTAAATTCTAAGTTTTTCAGTGCAACTCACTCATATACTATGTACTACACTGGGCGTTTCTTAAATTCTAAGTTTTTCAGTGCAACTCACTCATATACTATGAACTACACTGTGCGTTTCTTATATTCTAAGTTTTCAGTGCAACTCACTCATATACTATGTACTACACTGTGCGTTTCTTATATTCTAAGTTTTTCAGTGCAACTCACTCATATACTATGTACTACACTGTGGGTTTCTTTTATTCTAAGTTTTTCAGTGCAACTCACTCATATACTATGTACTACACTGTGCGTTTCTTATATTCTAAGTTTTTCAGTGCAACTCACTCATATACTATGTATTACACTGTGCATTTCTTATATTCTAAGTTTTTCAGTGCAACTCACTCATATACTATGTACTACACTGTGCGTTTCTTATATTCTAAGTTTTTCAGTGCAACTCACTCATATACTATGTACTACACTGTGCGTTTCTTATATTCTAAGTTTTTCAGTGCAACTCACTCATATACTATGTACTACACTGTGCGTTTCTTATATTCTAAGTTTTTCAGTGCAACTCACTCATATACTATGTACTACACTGTGCGTTTCTTATATTCTAAGTTTTTCAGTGCAACTCACTCATATACTATGTACTACACTGTGCGTTTCTTATATTCTAAGTTTTTCAGTGCAACTCACTCATATACTATGTACTACACTGTGCATTTCTTGTAATACTGGTTTTTCAGTAAATTCTAAGTTTTTCAGTGCAACTCACTCATATACTATGTACTACACTGTGCGTTTCTTATATTCTAAGTTTTTCAGTGCAACTCACTCATATACTATGTACTACACTGTGCGTTTCTTATATTCTAAGTTTTTCAGTGCAACTCACTCATACTATGTACTACACTGTGCGTTTCTTATATTCTAAGTTTTTCAGTGCAACACACTCATATACTATGTACTCCACTGTGCATTTCGTGTAATGCGGGTTTTTCAGTAAATTCTAAGTTTTTCAGTGCAACTCACTCATATACTATGTACTACACTGTGCGTTTCTTATATTCTAAGTTTTTCAGTGCAACTCACTCATATACTATGTACTACACTGTGCGTTTCTTAAATTCTAAGTTTTTCAGTGCAACTCACTCATATACTATGTACTACAATGTGCGTTTCTTATATTCTAAGTTTTTCAGTGCAACTCACTCATATACTATGTACTACACTGTGCGTTTCTTATATTCTAAGTTTTTCAGTGCAACTCACTCATATACTATGTACTACACTGTGTGTTTCTTATATTCTAAGTTTTTCAGTGCAACTCACTCATATACTATGTACTACACTGTGCATTTCGTGTCATGCGGGTTTTTCACTAAATTCTAAGTTTTTCAGTGCAACTCACTCATATACTATGTAGTACACTGTGCGTTTCTTATATTCTAAGTTTTTCAGTGCAACTCACACATATACTATGTACTACACTGTGCGTTTCTTATATTCTAAGTTTTTCAGTGCAACTCACTCATATACTATGTACTACACTGTGCGTTTCTTATATTCTAAGTTTTTCAGTGCAACTCACTCATATACTATGTACTACACTGTGCGTTTCTTATATTCTAAGTTTTTCAGTGCAACTCACTCAACTGTGCGTTTCTTATATTCTAAGTTTTTCAGTGCAACTCACTCATATACTATGTACTACACTGTGGGTTTCTTTTATTCTAAGTTTTTCAGTGCAACTCACTCATATACTATGTACTACACTGTGCATTTCGTGTAATGCGGTTTTTTCAGTAAATTCTAAGTTTTTCAGTGCAACTCACTCATATACTATGTACTACACTGTGCATTTCGTGTAATGCGGTTTTTCAGTAAATTCTAAGTTTTTCAGTGCAACTCACTCATATACTATGTACTACACTGTGCGTTTCTTATATTCTAAGTTTTTCAGTGCAACTCACTCATATACTATGTACTACACTGTGCGTTTCTTATATTGTAAGTTTTTCAGTGCAACTCACTCATATACTATGTACTACACTGTGCGTTTCTTATATTCTAAGTTTTTCAGTGCAACTCACTCATATACTATGTACTACACTGTGCGTTTCTTATATTCTAAGTTTTTCAGTGCAACTCACTCATATACTATGTACTACACTGTGGGTTTTTTAAATTCTAAGTTTTTCAGTGCAACTCACTCATATACTATGTACTACACTGTGCGTTTCTTATATTCTAAGTTTTTCATTGCAACCTACTCATATACTATGTACTACACTGTGCGTTTCTTATATTCTAAATTTTTCAGTGCAACTCACTCATATACTATGTACTACACTGTGCGTTTCTTATATTCTAAGTTTTTCAGTGCAACTCACTCATATACTATGTACTACACTGTGAGTTTCTTATATTCTAAGTTTTTCAGTGCAACTCACTCATATACTATGTACTACACTGTGCATTTCGTGTAATGCGGGTTTTTCAGTAAATTCTAATTTTTTCAGTGCAACTCACTCATATACTATGTACTACACTGTGCGTTTCTTAAATTCTAAGTTTTTCAGTGCAACTCACTCATATACTATGTACTACACTGTGCGTTTCTTAAATTCTAAGTTTTTCAGTGCAACTCACTCATATACTATGAACTACACTGTGCGTTTCTTATATTCTAAGTTTTCAGTGCAACTCACTCATATACTATGTACTACACTGTGCGTTTCTTATATTCTAAGTTTTTCAGTGCAACTCACTCATATACTATGTACTACACTGTGCGTTTCTTATATTCTAAGTTTTTCAGAGCAACTCACTCATATACTATGTACTACACTGTGCGTTTCTTAAATTCTAAGTTTTTCAGTGCAACTCACTCATACACTATGTACTACAATGTGCGTTTCTTATATTCTAAGTTTTTCAGTGCAACTCACTCATATACTATGTACTACACTGTGCGTTTCTTATATTCTAAGTTTTTCAGTGCAACTCACTCATATACTATGTACTACACTGTGCGTTTCTTATATTCTAAGTTTTTCAGTGCAACTCACTCATATACTATGTACTACACTGTGCGTTTCTTATATTCTAAGTTTTTCAGTGCAACTCACTCATATACTATGTACTACACTGTGCGTTTCTTATATTCTAAGTTTTTCAGTGCAACTCACTCATATACTATGTACTACACTGTGCGTTTCTTATATTCTAAGTTTTTCAGTGCAACTCACTCATATACTATGTACTACACTGTGCGTTTCTTATATTCTAAGTTTTTCAGTGCAACTCACTCATATACTATGTACTACACTGTGCGTTTCTTATATTCTAAGTTTTTCAGTGCAACTCACTCATATACTATGTACTACACTGTGCGTTTCTCTTATTCTAAGTTTTTCAGTGCAACTCACTCATATACTATGTACTACACTGTGCGTTTCTTATATTCTAAGTTTTTCAGTGCAACTCACTCATATACTATGTACTACACTGTGCGTTTCTTATATTCTAAGTTTTTCAGTGCAACTCACTCATATACTATGTACTACACTGTGCGTTTCTTATATTCTAAGTTTTTCAGTGCAACTCACTCATATACTATGTACTACACTGTGCGTTTCTTATATTCTAAGTTTTTCAGTGCAACTCACTCATATACTATGTACTACACTGTGCGTTTCTTATATTCTAAGTTTTTCAGTGCAACTCACTCATATACTATGTACTACACTGTGCGTTTCTTATATTCTAAGTTTTTCAGTGCAACTCACTCATATACTATGTACTACACTGTGCATTTCTTGTAATACGGGTTTTTCAGTAAATTCTAAGTTTTTCAGTGCAACTCACTCATATACTATGTACTACACTGTGCGTTTCTTATATTCTAAGTTTTTCAGTGCAACTCACTCAACTGTGCGTTTCTTATATTCTAAGTTTTTCAGTGCAACTCACTCATATACTATGTACTACACTGTGGGTTTCTTTTATTCTAAGTTTTTCAGTGCAACTCACTCATATACTATGTACTACACTGTGCATTTCGTGTAATGCGGTTTTTCAGTAAATTCTAAGTTTTTCAGTGCAACTCACTCATATACTATGTACTACACTGTGCGTTTCTTATATTCTAAGTTTTTCAGTGCAACTCACTCAACTGTGCGTTTCTTATATTCTAAGTTTTTCAGTGCAACTCACTCATATACTATGTACTACACTGTGGGTTTCTTTTATTCTAAGTTTTTCAGTGCAACTCACTCATATACTATGTACTACACTGTGCATTTCGTGTAATGCGGTTTTTCAGTAAATTCTAAGTTTTTCAGTGCAACTCACTCATATACTATGTACTACACTGTGCGTTTCTTATATTCTAAGTTTTTCAGTGCAACTCACTCATATACTATGTACTACACTGTGCGTTTCTTATATTGTAAGTTTTTCAGTGCAACTCACTCATATACTATGTACTACACTGTGCGTTTCTTATATTCTAAGTTTTTCAGTGCAACTCACTCATATACTATGTACTACACTGTGCGTTTCTTATATTCTAAGTTTTTCAGTGCAACTCACTCATATACTATGTACTACACTGTGGGTTTTTTAAATTCTAAGTTTTTCAGTGCAACTCACTCATATACTATGTACTACAATGTGCGTTTCTTATATTCTAAGTTTTTCAGTGCAACTCACTCATATACTATGTACTACACTGTGCGTTTCTTATATTCTAAATTTTTCATTGCAACCTACTCATATACTATGTACTACACTGTGCGTTTCTTATATTCTAAATTTTTCAGTGCAACTCACTCATATACTATGTATTACACTGTGCGTTTCTTATATTCTAAGTTTTTCAGTGCAACTCACTCATATACTATGTACTACACTGTGCGTTTCTTATATTCTAAGTTTTTCAGTGCAACTCACTCATATACTATGTACTACACTGTGCATTTCGTGTAATGCGGGTTTTTCAGTAAATTCTAAGTTTTTCAGTGCAACTCACTCATATACTATGTACTACACTGTGCGTTTCTTAAATTCTAAGTTTTTCAGTGCAACTCACTCATATACTATGTACTACACTGTGCGTTTCTTAAATTCTAAGTTTTTCAGTGCAACTCACTCATATACTATGAACTACACTGTGCGTTTCTTATATTCTAAGTTTTCAGTGCAACTCACTCATATACTATGTACTACACTGTGCGTTTCTTATATTCTAAGTTTTTCAGTGCAACTCACTCACATACTATGTACTACACTGTGCGTTTCTTATATTCTAAGTTTTTCAGAGCAACTCACTCATATACTATGTACTACACTGTGCGTTTCTTAAATTCTAAGTTTTTCAGTGCAACTCACTCATATACTATGTACTACAATGTGCGTTTCTTATATTCTAAGTTTTTCAGTGCAACTCACTCATATACTATGTAATACACTGTGCGTTTCTTATATTCTAAGTTTTTCAGTGCAACTCACTCATATACTATGTACTACACTGTGCATTTCGTGTAATGCGGGTTTTTCAGTAAATTCTAAGTTTTTCAGTGCAACTCACTCATATACTATGTACTACACTGTGCGTTTCTTATATTCTAAATTTTTCAGTGCAACTCACTCATATACTATGTACTACACTGTGCGTTTCTTATATTCTAAGTTTTTCAGTGCAACTCACTCATATACTATGTACTACACTGTGCATTTCGTGTAATGCGGGTTTTTCAGTAAATTCTAAGTTTTTCAGTGCAACTCACTCATATACTATGTACTACACTGTGCGTTTCTTAAATTCTAAGTTTTTCAGTGCAACTCACTCATATACTATGAACTACACTGTGCGTTTCTTATATTCTAAGTTTTCAGTGCAACTCACTCATATACTATGTACTACACTGTGCGTTTCTTATATTCTAAGTTTTTCAGTGCAACTCACTCATATACTATGTACTACACTGTGCGTTTCTTATATTCTAAGTTTTTCAGAGCAACTCACTCATATACTATGTACTACACTGTGCGTTTCTTAAATTCTAAGTTTTTCAGTGCAACTCACTCATATACTATGTACTACAATGTGCGTTTCTTATATTCTAAGTTTTTCAGTGCAACTCACTCATATACTATGTACTACACTGTGCGTTTCTTATATTCTAAGTTTTTCAGTGCAACTCACTCATATACTATGTACTACACTGTGCGTTTCTTATATTCTAAGTTTTTCAGTGCAACTCACTCATATACTATGTACTACACTGTGCGTTTCTTATATTCTAAGTTTTTCAGTGTAACTCACTCATATACTATGTACTACACTGTGCGTTTCTTATATTCTAAGTTTTTCACTGCAACTCACTCATATACTATGTACTACACTGTGCGTTTCTTATATTCTAAGTTTTTCAGTGCAACTCACTCATATACTATGTACTACACTGTGCGTTTCTCTTATTCTAAGTTTTTCAGTGCAACTCACTCATATACTATGTACTACACTGTGCGTTTCTTATATTCTAAGTTTTTCAGTGCAACTCACTCATATACTATGTACTACACTGTGCGTTTCTTATATTCTAAGTTTTTCAGTGCAACTCACTCATATACTATGTACTACACTGTGCGTTTCTTATATTCTAAGTTTTTCAGTGCAACTCACTCATATACTATGTACTACACTGTGCGTTTCTTATATTCTAAGTTTTTCAGTGCAACTCACTCATATACTATGTACTACACTGTGCGTTTCTTATATTCTAAGTTTTTCAGTGCAACTCACTCATATACTATGTACTACACTGTGCGTTTCTTATATTCTAAGTTTTTCAGTGCAACTCACTCATATACTATGTACTACACTGTGCGTTTCTCTTATTCTAAGTTTTTCAGTGCAACTCACTCATATACTATGTACTACACTGTGCATTTCTTGTAATACGGGTTTTTCAGTAAATTCTAAGTTTTTCAGTGCAACTCACTCATATACTATGTACTACACTGTGCGTTTCTTATATTCTAAGTTTTTCAGTGCAACTCACTCATATACTATGTACTACACTGTGCGTTTCTTATATTCTAAGTTTTTCAGTGCAACTCACTCATATACTATGTACTACACTGTGCGTTTCTTATATTCTAAGTTTTTCAGTGCAACTCACTCATATACTATGTACTACACTGTGCATTTCGTGTAATGCGGGTTTTTCAGTAAATTCTAAGTTTTTCAGTGCAACTCACTCATATACTATGTACTACACTGTGCGTTTCTTATATTCTAAATTTTTCAGTGCAACTCACTCATATACTATGTACTACACTGTGCGTTTCTTATATTCTAAGTTTTTCAGTGCAACTCACTCATATACTATGTACTACACTGTGCATTTCGTGTAATGCGGGTTTTTCAGTAAATTCTAAGTTTTTCAGTGCAACTCACTCATATACTATGTACTACACTGTGCGTTTCTTAAATTCTAAGTTTTTCAGTGCAACTCACTCATATACTATGAACTACACTGTGCGTTTCTTATATTCTAAGTTTTCAGTGCAACTCACTCATATACTATGTACTACACTGTGCGTTTCTTATATTCTAAGTTTTTCAGTGCAACTCACTCATATACTATGTACTACACTGTGCGTTTCTTATATTCTAAGTTTTTCAGAGCAACTCACTCATATACTATGTACTACACTGTGCGTTTCTTAAATTCTAAGTTTTTCAGTGCAACTCACTTATATACTATGTACTACAATGTGCGTTTCTTATATTCTAAGTTTTTCAGTGCAACTCACTCATATACTATGTAATACACTGTGCGTTTCTTATATTCTAAGTTTTTCAGTGCAACTCACTCATATACTATGTACTACACTGTGCATTTCGTGTAATGCGGGTTTTTCAGTAAATTCTAAGTTTTTCAGTGCAACTCACTCATATACTATGTACTACACTGTGCGTTTCTTAAATTCTAAGTTTTTCAGTGCAACTCACTCATATACTATGAACTACACTGTGCGTTTCTTATATTCTAAGTTTTCAGTGCAACTCACTCATATACTATGTACTACACTGTGCGTTTCTTATATTCTAAGTTTTTCAGTGCAACTCACTCATATACTCTGTACTACACTGTGCGTTTCTTATATTCTAAGTTTTTCAGTGCAACTCACTCATATACTATGTACTACACTGTGCATTTCTTGTAATACGTGTTTTTCAGTAAATTCTAAGTTTTTCAGTGCAACTCACTCATATACTATGTACTACACTGTGCGTTTCTTATATTCTAAGTTTTTCAGTGCAACTCACTCATATACTATGTACTACACTGTGCGTTTCTTATATTCTAAGTTTTTCAGTGCAACTCACTCATATACTATGTATTACACTGCGTTTCTTATATTCTAAGTTTTTCAGTGCAACTCACTCATATACTATGTACTACACTGTGCGTTTCTTATATTCTAAGTTTTTCAGTGCAACTCACTCATATACTATGTACTACACTGTGCGTTTCTTATATTCTAAGTTTTTCAGTGCAACTCACTCATATACTATGTACTACACTGTGCGTTTCTCTTATTCTAAGTTTTTCAGTGCAACTCACTCATATACTATGTACTACACTGTGCATTTCTTGTAATACGGGTTTTTCAGTAAATTCTAAGTTTTTCAGTGCAACTCACTCATATACTATGTACTACACTGTGCGTTTCTTATATTCTAAGTTTTTCAGTGCAACTCACTCATATACTATGTACTACACTGTGCGTTTCTTATATTCTAAGTTTTTCAGTGCAACTCACTCATATACTATGTACTACACTGTGCGTTTCTTATATTCTAAGTTTTTCAGTGCAACTCACTCATATACTAGGTACTAAACTGTGCATTTCGTGTAATGCGGGTTTTTCAGTAAATTCTAAGTTTTTCAGTGCAACTCACTCATATACTATGTACTACACTGTGCGTTTCTTATATTCTAAGTTTTTCAGTGCAACTCACTCATATACTATGTACTACACTGTGCGTTTCTTATATTCTAAGTTTTTCAGTGCAACTCACTCATATACTATGTACTACACTGTGCGTTTCTTATATTCTAAGTTTTTCAGAGCAACTCACTCATATACTATGTACTACACTGTGCGTTTCTTAAATTCTAAGTTTTTCAGTGCAACTCACTCATATACTATGTACTACAATGTGCGTTTCTTATATTCTAAGTTTTTCAGTGCAACTCACTCATATACTATGTAATACACTGTGCGTTTCTTATATTCTAAGTTTTTCAGTGCAACTCACTCATATACTATGTACTACACTGTGCATTTCGTGTAATGCGGGTTTTTCAGTAAATTCTAAGTTTTTCAGTGCAACTCACTCATATACTATGTACTACACTGTGCGTTTCTTATATTCTAAGTTTTTCAGTGCAACTCACTCATATACTATGTACTACACTGTGCGTTTCTTATATTCTAAGTTTTTCAGTGCAACTCACTCATATACTATGTACTACACTGTGCATTTCGTGTAATGCGGGTTTTTCAGTAAATTCTAAGTTTTTCAGTGCAACTCACTCATATACTATGTACTACACTGTGCGTTTCTTAAATTCTAAGTTTTTCAGTGCAACTCACTCATATACTATGAACTACACTGTGCGTTTCTTATATTCTAAGTTTTCAGTGCAACTCACTCATATACTATGTACTACACTGTGCGTTTCTTATATTCTAAGTTTTTCAGTGCAACTCACTCATATACTATGTACTACACTGTGCGTTTCTTATATTCTAAGTTTTTCAGAGCAACTCACTCATATACTATGTACTACACTGTGCGTTTCTTAAATTCTAAGTTTTTCAGTGCAACTCACTCATATACTATGTACTACAATGTGCGTTTCTTATATTCTAAGTTTTTCAGTGCAACTCACTCATATACTATGTACTACACTGTGTGTTTCTTATATTCTAAGTTTTTCAGTGCAACTCACTCATATACTATGTACTACACTGTCCGTTTCTTATATTCTAAGTTTTTAAGTGCAACTCACTCATATACTATGTACTACACTGTGCGTTTCTTATATTCTAAGTTTTTCAGTGCAACTCACTCATATACTATGTACTACACTGTGCGTTTCTTATATTCTAAGTTTTTCAGTGCAACTCACTCATATACTATGTACTACACTGTGCATTTCTTATATTCTAAGTTTTTCAGTGCAACTCACTCATATACTATGTATTACACTGTGCGTTTCTTATATTCTAAGTTTTTCAGTGCAACTCACTCATATACTATGTACTACACTGTGCGTTTCTTATTCTAAGTTTTTCAGTGCAACTCACTCATATACTATGTACTACACTGTGCGTTTCTCTTATTCTAAGTTTTTCAGTGCAACTCACTCATATACTATGTACTACACTGTGCATTTCTTGTAATACGGGTTTTTCAGTAAATTCTAAGTTTTTCAGTGCAACTCACTCATATACTATGTACTACACTGTGCGTTTCTTATATTCTAAGTTTTTCAGTGCAACTCACTCATATACTATGTACTACACTGTGCGTTTCTTATATTCTAAGTTTTTCAGTGCAACTCACTCATATACTATGTACTACACTGTGCGTTTCTTATATTCTAAGTTTTTCAGTGCAACTCACTCATATACTATGTACTACACTGTGCATTTCGTGTAATGCGGGTTTTTCAGTAAATTCTAAGTTTTTCAGTGCAACTCACTCATATACTATGTACTACACTGTGCGTTTCTTATATTCTAAGTTTTTCAGTGCAACTCACTCATATACTATGTACTACACTGTGCGTTTCTCTTATTCTAAGTTTTTCAGTGCAACTCACTCATATACTATGTACTACACTGTGCATTTCTTGTAATACGGGTTTTTCAGTAAATTCTAAGTTTTTCAGTGCAACTCACTCATATACTATGTACTACACTGTGCGTTTCTTATATTCTAAGTTTTTCAGTGCAACTCACTCATATACTATGTACTACACTGTGCGTTTCTTATATTCTAAGTTTTTCAGTGCAACTCACTCATATACTATGTACTACACTGTGCGTTTCTTATATTCTAAGTTTTTCAGTGCAACTCACTCATATACTAGGTACTACACTGTGCATTTCGTGTAATGCGGGTTTTTCAGTAAATTCTAAGTTTTTCAGTGCAACTCACTCATATACTATGTACTACACTGTGCGTTTCTTATATTCTAAGTTTTTCAGTGCAACTCACTCATATACTATGTACTACACTGTGCGTTTCTTATATTCTAAGTTTTTCAGTGCAACTCACTCATATACTATGTACTACACTGTGCATTTCGTGTAATGCGGGTTTTTCAGTAAATTCTAAGTTTTTCAGTGCAACTCACTCATATACTATGTACTACACTGTGCGTTTCTTAAATTCTAAGTTTTTCAGTGCAACTCACTCATATACTATGTACTACACTGTGCGTTTCTTAAATTCTAAGTTTTTCAGTGCAACTCACTCATATACTATGTACTACACTGTGCGTTTCTTATATTCTAAGTTTTTCAGTGCAACTCACTCATATACTATGTACTACACTGTGCGTTTCTTATATTCTAAGTTTTTCAGAGCAACTCACTCATATACTATGTACTACACTGTGCGTTTCTTAAATTCTAAGTTTTTCAGTCCAACTCACTCATATACTATGTACTACAATGTGCGTTTCTTATATTCTAAGTTTTTCAGTGCAACTCACTCTTATACTATGTAATACACTGTGCGTTTCTTATATTCTAAGTTTTTCAGTGCAACTCACTCATATACTATGTACTACACTGTGCATTTCGTGTAATGCGGGTTTTTCAGTAAATTCTAAGTTTTTCAGTGCAACTCACTCATATACTATGTACTACACTGTGCGTTTCTTATATTCTAAGTTTTTCAGTGCAACTCACTCATATACTATGTACTACACTGTGCGTTTCTTATATTCTAAGTTTTTCAGTGCAACTCACTCATATACTATGTACTACACTGTGCATTTCGTGTAATGCGGGTTTTTCAGTAAATTCTAAGTTTTTCAGTGCAACTCACTCATATACTATGTACTACACTGTGCGTTTCTTAAATTCTAAGTTTTTCAGTGCAACTCACTCATATACTATGAACTACACTGTGCATTTCTTATATTCTAAGTTTTCAGTGCAACTCACTCATATACTATGTACTACACTGTGCGTTTCTTATATTCTAAGTTTTTCAGTGCAACTCACTCATATACTATGTACTACACTGTGCGTTTCTTATATTCTAAGTTTTTCAGAGCAACTCACTCATATACTATGTACTACACTGTGCGTTTCTTAAATTCTAAGTTTTTCAGTGCAACTCACTCATATACTATGTACTACAATGTGCGTTTCTTATATTCTAAGTTTTTCAGTGCAACTCACTCATATACTATGTACTACACTGTGTGTTTCTTATATTCTAAGTTTTTCAGTGCAACTCACTCATATACTATGTACTACACTGTCCGTTTCTTATATTCTAACTTTTTAAGTGCAACTCACTCATATACTATGTACTACACTGTGCGTTTCTTATATTCTAAGTTTTTCAGTGCAACTCACTCATATACTATGTACTACACTGTGCGTTTCTTATATTCTAAGTTTTTCAGTGCAACTCACTCATATACTATGTACTACACTGTGCATTTCTTATATTCTAAGTTTTTCAGTGCAACTCACTCATATACTATGTATTACACTGTGCGTTTCTTATATTCTAAGTTTTTCAGTGCAACTCACTCATATACTATGTACTACACTGTGCGTTTCTTATTCTAAGTTTTTCAGTGCAACTCACTCATATACTATGTACTACACTGTGCGTTTCTTATATTCTTAGTTTTTCAGTGCAACTCACTCATATACTCTGTACTACACTGTGCGTTTCTTATATTCTAAGTTTTTCAGTGCAACTCACTCATATACTATGTACTACACTGTGCATTTCTTGTAATACGTGTTTTTCAGTAAATTCTAAGTTTTTCAGTGCAACTCACTCATATACTATGTACTACACTGTGCGTTTCTTATATTCTAAGTTTTTCAGTGCAACTCACTCATATACTATGTACTACACTGTGCGTTTCTTATATTCTAAGTTTTTCAGTGCAACTCACTCATATACTATGTATTACACTGTGCGTTTCTTATATTCTAAGTTTTTCAGTGCAACTCACTCATATACTATGTACTACACTGTGCGTTTCTTATATTCTAAGTTTTTCAGTGCAACTCACTCATATACTATGTACTACACTGTGCGTTTCTTATATTCTAAGTTTTTCAGTGCAACTCACTCATATACTATGTACTACACTGTGCGTTTCTTATATTCTAAGTTTTTCAGTGCAACTCACTCATATACTATGTACTACACTGTGCATTTCTTGTAATACGGGTTTTTCAGTAAATTCTAAGTTTTTCAGTGCAACTCACTCATATACTATGTACTACACTGTGCGTTTCTTATATTCTAAGTTTTTCAGTGCAACTCACTCATATACTATGTACTACACTGTGCGTTTCTTATATTCTAAGTTTTTCAGTGCAACTCACTCATATACTATGTACTACACTGTGCGGTTCTTATATTGTAAGTTTTTCAGTGCAACTCACTCATATACTATGTACTACACTGTGCATTTCGTGTAATGCGGGTTTTTCAGTAAATTCTAAGTTTTTCAGTGCAACTCACTCATATACTATGTACTACACTGTGCGTTTCTTATATTCTAAGTTTTTCAGTGCAACTCACTCATATACTATGTACTACACTGTGCGTTTCTTATATTCTAAGTTTTTCAGTGCAACTCACTCATATACTATGTACTACACTGTGCATTTCGTATAATGCGGGTTTTTCAGTAAATTCTAAGTTTTTCAGTGTAACTCACTCATATACTATGTACTACACTGTGCGTTTCTTATATTCTAAGTTTTTCAGTGCAACTCACTCATATACTATGTACTACACTGTGCGTTTCTTATATTCTAAGTTTTTCAGTGCAACTCACTCATATACTGTGTACTACACTGTGCGTTTCTTATATTCTAAGTTTTTCAGAGCAACTCACTCATATACTATGTACTACACTGTGCGTTTCTTAAATTCTAAGTTTTTCAGTGCAACTCACTCATATACTATGTACTACAATGTGTGTTTCTTATATTCTAAGTTTTTCAGTGCAACTCACTCATATACTATGTACTACACTGTGCATTTCTTGTAATACGTGTTTTTCAGTAAATTCTAAGTTTTTCAGTGCAACTCACTCATATACTATGTACTACACTGTGCGTTTATTATATTCTAAGTTTTTCAGTGCAACTCACTCATATACTATGTACTACACTGTGCGTTTCTTATATTCTAAGTTTTTCAGTGCAACTCACTCATATACTATGTATTACACTGTGCGTTTCTTATATTCTAAGTTTTTCAGTGCAACTCACTCATATACTATGTACTACACTGTGCGTTTCTTATATTCTAAGTTTTTCAGTGCAACTCACTCATATACTATGTACTACACTGTGCGTTTCTTATATTCTAAGTTTTTCAGTGCAACTCACTCATATACTATGTACTACACTGTGCGTTTCTCTTATTCTAAGTTTTTCAGTGAAACTCACTCATATACTATGTACTACACTGTGCATTTCTTGTAATACGGGTTTTTCAGTAAATTCTAAGTTTTTCAGTGCAACTCACTCATATACTATGTACTACACTGTGCGTTTCTTATATTCTAAGTTTTTCTGTGCAACTCACTCATATACTATGTACTACAATGTGCGTTTCTTATATTCTAAGTTTTTCAGTGCAACTCACTCATATACTATGTACTACACTGTGCGTTTCTTATATTCTAAGTTTTTCAGTGCAACTCACTCATATACTATGTACTACACTGTGCATTTCGTGTAATGCGGGTTTTTCAGTAAATTCTAAGTTTTTCAGTGCAACTCACTCATATACTATGTACTACACTGTGCGTTTCTTATATTCTAAGTTTTTCAGTGCAACTCACTCATATACTATGTACTACACTGTGCGTTTCTTATATTCTAAGTTTTTCAGTGCAACTCACTCATATACTATGTACTACACTGTGCATTTCGTGTAATGCGGGTTTTTCAGTAAATTCTAAGTTTTTCAGTGCAACTCACTCATATACTATGTACTACACTGTGCGTTTCTTATATTCTAAGTTTTTCAGTGCAACTCACTCATATACTATGTACTACACTGTGCGTTTCTTAAATTCTAAGTTTTTCAGTGCAACTCACTCATATACTATGTACTACACTGTGCGTTTCTTATATTCTAAGTTTTTCAGTGCAACTCACTCATATACTATGTACTACACTGTGCGTTTCTTATATTCTAAGTTTTTCAGTGCAACTCACTCATATTCTATGTACTACACTGTGCGTTTCTTATATTCTAAGTTTTTCAGTGCAACTCACTCATATACTATGTATTACACTGTGCGTTTCTTATATTCTAAGTTTTTCAGTGCAACTCACTCATATACTATGTACTACACTGTGCGTTTCTTATATTCTAAGTTTTTCAGTGCAACTCACTCATATACTATGTACTACACTGTGCGTTTCTTATATTCTAAGTTTTTCAGTGCAACTCACTCATATACTATGTACTACACTGTGCGTTTCTTATATTCTAAGTTTTTCAGTGCAACTCACTCATATACTATGTACTACACTGTGCATTTCTTGTAATAAGGGTTTTTCAGTAAATTCTAAGTTTTTCAGTGCAACTCACTCATATACTATGTACTACACTGTGCGTTTCTTATATTCTAAGTTTTTCAGTGCAACTCACTCATATACTATGTACTACACTGTGGGTTTCTTATATTCTAAGTTTTTCAGTGCAACTCACTCATATACTATGTACTACACTGTGCATTTCTTATATTCTAAGTTTTTTGGTGCAACTCACTCATATACTATGTATTACACTGTGCGTTTCTTATATTCTAAGTTTTTCAGTGCAACTCACTCATATACTATGTACTACACTGTGCGTTTCTTATATTCTAAGTTTTTCAGTGCAACTCACTCATATACTATGTACTACACTGTGCGTTTCTTATATTCTAAGTTTTTCAGTGCAACTCACTCATATACTCTGTACTACACTGTGCGTTTCTTGTAATACGTGTTTTTCAGTAAATTCTAAGTTTTTCAGTGCAACTCACTCATATACTATGTACTACACTGTGCGTTTCTTATATTCTAAGTTTTTCAGTGCAACTCACTCATATACTATGTATTACACTGTGTGTTTCTTATATTCTAAGTTTTTCAGTGCAACTCACTCATATACTATGTACTACACTGTGCGTTTCTTATATTCTAAGTTTTTCAGTGCAACTCACTCATATACTATGTACTACACTGTGCGTTTCTTATATTCTAAGTTTTTCAGTGCAACTCACTCATATACTATGTACTACACTGTGCGTTTCTCTTATTCTAAGTTTTTCAGTGCAACTCACTCATATACTATGTACTACACTGTGCATTTCTTGTAATACGGGTTTTTCAGTAAATTCTAAGTTTTTCAGTGCAACTCACTCATATACTATGTACTACACTGTGCGTTTCTTATATTCTAAGTTTTTCAGTGCAACTCACTCATATACTATATACTACACTGTGCGTTTCTTATATTCTAAGTTTTTCAGTGCAACTCACTCATATACTATGTACTACACTGTGCATTTCTTATATTCTAAGTTTTTTCAGTGCAACTCACTCATTTACTATGTACTACACTGTGCATTTCGTGTAATGCGGGTTTTTCAGTAAATTCTAAGTTTTTCAGTGCAACTCACTCATATACTATGTACTACACTGTGCGTTTCTTATATTCTAAGTTTTTCAGTGCAACTCACTCATATACTATGTACTACACTGTGCGTTTCTTATATTCTAAGTTTTTCAGTGCAACTCACTCATATACTATGTACTACACTGTGCGTTTCTTATATTCTAAGTTTTTCAGTGCAACTCACTCATATACTATGTACTACACTCTGCGTTTCTTATATTCTAAGTTTTTCAGTGCAACTCACTCATATACTATGTACTACACTGTGCGTTTCTTATATTCTAAGTTTTTCAGTGCAACTCACTCATATACTATGTATTACACTGTGCGTTTCTTATATTCTAAGTTTTTCAGTGCAACTCACTCATATACTATGTACTACACTGTGTGTTTCTTATATTCTAAGTTTTTCAGTGCAACTCACTCATATACTATGTACTACACTGTGCGTTTCTTATATTCTAAGTTTTTCAGTGCAACTCACTCATATACTATGTACTACACTGTGCGTTTCTTATATTCTAAGTTTTTCAGTGCAACTCACTCATATACTATGTACTACACTGTGCATTTCTTGTAATACGGGTTTTTCAGTAAATTCTAAGTTTTTCAGTGCAACTCACTCATATACTATGTACTACACTGTGCGTTTCTTATATTCTAAGTTATTCAGTGCAACTCACTCATATACTATGTACTACACTGTGCGTTTCTTAAATTCTAAGTTTTTCAGTGCAACTCAATCATATACTATGTACTACAATGTGCGTTTCTTATATTCTAAGTTTTTCAGTGCAACTCACTCATATACTATGTACTACACTGTGCGTTTCTTATATTCTAAGTTTTTCAGTGCAACTCACTCATATACTATGTACTACACTGTGTGTTTCTTATATTAAAAGTTTTTCAGTGCAACTCACTCATATACTATGTACTACACTGTGCGTTTCTTATATTCTAAGTTTTTCAGTGCAACTCACTCATATACTATGTACTACACTGTGCGTTTCTTATATTCTAAGTTTTTCAGTGCAACTCACTCATATACTATGTAGTACACTGTGCGTTTCTTATATTCTAAGTTTTTCAGTGCAACTCACTCATATACTATGTACTACACTGTGCGTTTCTTATATTCTAAGTTTTTCAGTGCAACTCACTCATATACTATGTACTACACTGTGCGTTTCTTATATTCTAAGTTTTTCAGTGCAACTCACTCATATACTATGTACTACACTGTGCGTTTCTTATATTCTAAGTTTTTCAGTGCAACTCACTCATATACTATGTACTACACTGTGCATTTCGTGTAATGCGGGTTTTTCAGTAAATTCTAAGTTTTTCAGTGCAACTCACTCATATACTATGTACTACACTGTGCGTTTCTTATATTCTAAGTTTTTCAGTGCAACTCACTCATATACTATGTACTACACTGTGCGTTTCTTATATTCTAAGTTTTTCAGTGCAACTCACTCATATACTATGTACTACACTGTGCATTTCGTGTAATGCGGGTTTTTCAGTAAATTCTAAGTTTTTCAGTGCAACTCACTCATATACTATGTACTACACTGTGCGTTTCTTAAATTCTAAGTTTTTCAGTGCAACTCACTCATATACTATGTACTACACTGTGCTTTTCTTAAATTCTATGTTTTTTCAGTGCAACTCACTCATATACTATGTACTACACTGTGCGTTTCTTATATTCTAAGTTTTTCAGTGCAACTCACTCATATACTATGTACTACACTGTGCGTTTCTTATATTCTAAGTTTTTAAGAGCAACTCACTCATATAATATGTACTACACTGTGCGTTTCTTAAATTCTAAGTTTTTCAGTGCAACTCACTCATATACTATGTACTACAATGTGCGTTTCTTATATTCTAAGTTTTTCAGTGCAACTCACTCATATACTATGTACTACACTGTGCGTTTCTTAAATTCTAAGTTTTTCAGTGCAACTCACTCATATACTATGTACTAAACTGTGCGTTTCTTATATTCTAAGTTTTTCAGTGCAACTCACTCATATACTATGTACTACACTCTGCGTTTCTTATATTCTAAGTTTTTCAGTGCAACTCACTCATATACTATGTACTACACTGTGCGTTTCTTATATTCTAAGTTTTTCAGTGCAACTCACTCATATACTATGTATTACACTGTGCGTTTCTTATATTCTAAGTTTTTCAGTGCAACTCACTCATATACTATGTACTACACTGTGTGTTTCTTATATTCTAAGTTTTTCAGTGCAACTCACTCATATACTATGTACTACACTGTGCGTTTCTTATATTCTAAGTTTTTCAGTGCAACTCACTCATATACTATGTACTACACTGTGCGTTTCTTATATTCTAAGTTTTTCAGTGCAACTCACTCATATACTATGTACTACACTGTGCATTTCTTGTAATACGGGTTTTTCAGTAAATTCTAAGTTTTTCAGTGCAACTCACTCATATACTATGTACTACACTGTGCGTTTCTTATATTCTAAGTTATTCAGTGCAACTCACTCATATACTATGTACTACACTGTGCGTTTCTTAAATTCTAAGTTTTTCAGTGCAACTCAATCATATACTATGTACTACAATGTGCGTTTCTTATATTCTAAGTTTTTCAGTGCAACTCACTCATATACTATGTACTACACTGTGCGTTTCTTATATTCTAAGTTTTTCAGTGCAACTCACTCATATACTATGTACTACACTGTGTGTTTCTTATATTCTAAGTTTTTCAGTGCAACTCACTCATATACTATGTACTACACTGTGCGTTTCTTATATTCTAAGTTTTTCAGTGCAACTCACTCATATACTATGTACTACACTGTGCGTTTCTTATATTCTAAGTTTTTCAGTGCAACTCACTCATATACTATGTAGTACACTGTGCGTTTCTTATATTCTAAGTTTTTCAGTGCAACTCACTCATATACTATGTACTACACTGTGCGTTTCTTATATTCTAAGTTTTTCAGTGCAACTCACTCATATACTATGTACTACACTGTGCGTTTCTTATATTCTAAGTTTTTCAGTGCAACTCACTCATATACTATGTACTACACTGTGCGTTTCTTATATTCTAAGTTTTTCAGTGCAACTCACTCATATACTATGTATTACACTGTGCGTTTCTTATATTCTAAGTTTTTCAGTGCAACTCACTCATATACTATGTACTACACTGTGCGTTTCTTATATTCTAAGTTTTTCAGTGCAACTCACTCATATACTATGTATTACACTGTGCGTTTCTTATATTCTAAGTTTTTCAGTGCAACTCACTCATATACTATGTACTACACTGTGTGTTTCTTATATTCTAAGTTTTTCAGTGCAACTCACTCATATACTATGTACTACACTGTGCGTTTCTTATATTCTAAGTTTTTCAGTGCAACTCACTCATATACTATGTACTACACTGTGCGTTTCTTATATTCTAAGTTTTTCAGTGCAACTCACTCATATACTATGTACTACACTGTGCATTTCTTGTAATACGGGTTTTTCAGTAAATTCTAAGTTTTTCAGTGCAACTCACTCATATACTATGTACTACACTGTGCGTTTCTTATATTCTAAGTTATTCAGTGCAACTCACTCATATACTATGTACTACACTGTGCGTTTCTTAAATTCTAAGTTTTTCAGTGCAACTCAATCATATACTATGTACTACAATGTGCGTTTCTTATATTCTAAGTTTTTCAGTGCAACTCACTCATATACTATGTACTACACTGTGCGTTTCTTATATTCTAAGTTTTTCAGTGCAACTCACTCATATACTATGTACTACACTGTGTGTTTCTTATATTAAAAGTTTTTCAGTGCAACTCACTCATATACTATGTACTACACTGTGCGTTTCTTATATTCTAAGTTTTTCAGTGCAACTCACTCATATACTATGTACTACACTGTGCGTTTCTTATATTCTAAGTTTTTCAGTGCAACTCACTCATATACTATGTAGTACACTGTGCGTTTCTTATATTCTAAGTTTTTCAGTGCAACTCACTCATATACTATGTACTACACTGTGCGTTTCTTATATTCTAAGTTTTTCAGTGCAACTCACTCATATACTATGTACTACACTGTGCGTTTCTTATATTCTAAGTTTTTCAGTGCAACTCACTCATATACTATGTACTACACTGTGCGTTTCTTATATTCTAAGTTTTTCAGTGCAACTCACTCATATACTATGTACTACACTGTGCATTTCGTGTAATGCGGGTTTTTCAGTAAATTCTAAGTTTTTCAGTGCAACTCACTCATATACTATGTACTACACTGTGCGTTTCTTATATTCTAAGTTTTTCAGTGCAACTCACTCATATACTATGTACTACACTGTGCGTTTCTTATATTCTAAGTTTTTCAGTGCAACTCACTCATATACTATGTACTACACTGTGCATTTCGTGTAATGCGGGTTTTTCAGTAAATTCTAAGTTTTTCAGTGCAACTCACTCATATACTATGTACTACACTGTGCGTTTCTTAAATTCTAAGTTTTTCAGTGCAACTCACTCATATACTATGTACTACACTGTGCTTTTCTTAAATTCTATGTTTTTTCAGTGCAACTCACTCATATACTATGTACTACACTGTGCGTTTCTTATATTCTAAGTTTTTCAGTGCAACTCACTCATATACTATGTACTACACTGTGCGTTTCTTATATTCTAAGTTTTTAAGAGCAACTCACTCATATAATATGTACTACACTGTGCGTTTCTTAAATTCTAAGTTTTTCAGTGCAACTCACTCATATACTATGTACTACAATGTGCGTTTCTTATATTCTAAGTTTTTCAGTGCAACTCACTCATATACTATGTACTACACTGTGCGTTTCTTAAATTCTAAGTTTTTCAGTGCAACTCACTCATATACTATGTACTAAACTGTGCGTTTCTTATATTCTAAGTTTTTCAGTGCAACTCACTCATATACTATGTACTACACTCTGCGTTTCTTATATTCTAAGTTTTTCAGTGCAACTCACTCATATACTATGTACTACACTGTGCGTTTCTTATATTCTAAGTTTTTCAGTGCAACTCACTCATATACTATGTATTACACTGTGCGTTTCTTATATTCTAAGTTTTTCAGTGCAACTCACTCATATACTATGTACTACACTGTGTGTTTCTTATATTCTAAGTTTTTCAGTGCAACTCACTCATATACTATGTACTACACTGTGCGTTTCTTATATTCTAAGTTTTTCAGTGCAACTCACTCATATACTATGTACTACACTGTGCGTTTCTTATATTCTAAGTTTTTCAGTGCAACTCACTCATATACTATGTACTACACTGTGCATTTCTTGTAATACGGGTTTTTCAGTAAATTCTAAGTTTTTCAGTGCAACTCACTCATATACTATGTACTACACTGTGCGTTTCTTATATTCTAAGTTATTCAGTGCAACTCACTCATATACTATGTACTACACTGTGCGTTTCTTAAATTCTAAGTTTTTCAGTGCAACTCACTCATATACTATGTACTACACTGTGTGTTTCTTATATTCTAAGTTTTTCAGTGCAACTCACTCATATACTATGTACTACACTGTGCGTTTCTTATATTCTAAGTTTTTCAGTGCAACTCACTCATATACTATGTACTACACTGTGCGTTTCTTATATTCTAAGTTTTTCAGTGCAACTCACTCATATACTATGTAGTACACTGTGCGTTTCTTATATTCTAAGTTTTTCAGTGCAACTCACTCATATACTATGTACTACACTGTGCGTTTCTTATATTCTAAGTTTTTCAGTGCAACTCACTCATATACTATGTACTACACTGTGCGTTTCTTATATTCTAAGTTTTTCAGTGCAACTCACTCATATACTATGTACTACACTGTGCGTTTCTTATATTCTAAGTTTTTCAGTGCAACTCACTCATATACTATGTACTACACTGTGCATTTCGTGTAATGCGGGTTTTTCAGTAAATTCTAAGTTTTTCAGTGCAACTCACTCATATACTATGTACTACACTGTGCGTTTCTTATATTCTAAGTTTTTCAGTGCAACTCACTCATATACTATGTACTACACTGTGCGTTTCTTATATTCTAAGTTTTTCAGTGCAACTCACTCATATACTATGTACTACACTGTGCATTTCGTGTAATGCGGGTTTTTCAGTAAATTCTAAGTTTTTCAGTGCAACTCACTCATATACTATGTACTACACTGTGCGTTTCTTAAATTCTAAGTTTTTCAGTGCAACTCACTCATATACTATGTACTACACTGTGCGTTTCTTAAATTCTATGTTTTTTCAGTGCAACTCACTCATATACTATGTACTACACTGTGCGTTTCTTATATTCTAAGTTTTTCAGTGCACTCACTCATATACTATGTACTACACTGTGCGTTTCTTATATTCTAAGTTTTTAAGAGCAACTCACTCATATAATATGTACTACACTGTGCGTTTCTTAAATTCTAAGTTTTTCAGTGCAACTCACTCATATACTATGTACTACAATGTGCGTTTCTTATATTCTAAGTTTTTCAGTGCAACTCACTCATATACTATGTACTACACTGTGCGTTTCTTAAATTCTAAGTTTTTCAGTGCAACTCAATCATATACTATGTACTACACTGTGCGTTTCTTATATTCTAAGTTTTTCAGTGCAACTCACTCATATACTATGTACTACACTGTGCGTTTCTTATATTCTAAGTTTTTCAGTGCAACTCACTCATATACTATGTACTACACTGTGCGTTTCTTATATTCTAAGTTTTTAAGAGCAACTCACTCATATACTATGTACTACACTGTGCGTTTCTTAAATTCTAAGTTTTTCAGTGCAACTCACTCATATACTATGTACTACAATGTGCGTTTCTTATATACAAAGTTTTTCAGTGCAACTCACTCATATACTATGTACTACACTGTGCGTTTCTTATATTCTAAGTTTTTCAGTGCAACTCACTCATATACTATGTACTACACTGTGCGTTTCTTATATTCTAAGGTTTTCAGTGCAACTCACTCATATACTATGTACTACACTGTGCGTTTCTTATATTCTAAGTTTTTCAGTGCAACTCACTCATATACTATGTATTACACTGTGCGTTTCTTATATTCTAAGTTTTTCAGTGCAACTCACTCATATACTATGTATTACACTGTGCGTTTCTTATATTCTAAGTTTTTCAGTGCAACTCACTCATATACTATGTACTACACTGTGCGTTTCTTATATTCTAAGTTTTTCAGTGCAACTCACTCATATACTATGTACTACACTGTGCGTTTCTTATTTTCTAAGTTTTTCAGTGCAACTCACTCATATACTATGTACTACACTGTGCGTTTCTCTTATTCTAAGTTTTTCAGTGCAACTCACTCATATACTATGTACTACACTGTGCATTTCTTGTAATACGGGTTTTTCAGTAAATTCTAAGTTTTTCAGTGCAACTCACTCATATACTATGTACTACACTGTGCGTTTCTTATATTCTAAGTTTTTCAGTGCAACTCACTCATATACTATGTACTACACTGTGCGTTTCTTATATTCTAAGTTTTTCAGTGCAACTCACTCATATACTATGTACTACACTGTGCAGTTCGTGTAATGCGGGCTTTTCAGTAAATTCTAAGTTTTTCAGTGCAACTCACTCATATACTATGTACTACACTGTGCGTTTCTTATATTCTAAGTTTTTCAGTGCAACTCACTCATATACTATGTACTACACTGTGCGTTTCTTATATTCTAAGTTTTTCAGTGCAACTCACTCATATACTATGTACTACACTGTGCGTTTCTTATATTCTAAGTTTTTCAGTGCAACTCACTCATATACTCTGTACTACACTGTGCGTTTCTTATATTCTAAGTTTTTCAGTGCAACTCACTCATATACTATGTACTACACTGTGCATTTCTTGTAATACGTGTTTTTCAGTAAATTCTAAGTTTTTCAGTGCAACTCACTCATATACTATGTACTACACTGTGCATTTCTTGTAATACGGGTTTTTCAGTAAATTCTAAGTTTTTCAGTGCAACTCACTCATATACTATGGACTACACTGTGCGTTTCTTATATTCTAAGTTTTTAAGAGCAACTCACTCATATACTATGTACTACACTGTGCGTTTCTTATATTCTAAGTTTTTCAGTGCACTCACTCATATACTATGTACTACACTGTGCGTTTCTTATATTCTAAGTTTTTAAGAGCAACTCACTCATATAATATGTACTACACTGTGCGTTTCTTAAATTCTAAGTTTTTCAGTGCAACTCACTCATATACTATGTACTACAATGTGCGTTTCTTATATTCTAAGTTTTTCAGTGCAACTCACTCATATACTATGTACTACACTGTGCGTTTCTTAAATTCTAAGTTTTTCAGTGCAACTCAATCATATACTATGTACTACACTGTGCGTTTCTTATATTCTAAGTTTTTCAGTGCAACTCACTCATATACTATGTACTACACTGTGCGTTTCTTATATTCTAAGTTTTTCAGTGCAACTCACTCATATACTATGTACTACACTGTGCGTTTCTTATATTCTAAGTTTTTAAGAGCAACTCACTCATATACTATGTACTACACTGTGCGTTTCTTAAATTCTAAGTTTTTCAGTGCAACTCACTCATATACTATGTACTACAATGTGCGTTTCTTATATACAAAGTTTTTCAGTGCAACTCACTCATATACTATGTACTACACTGTGCGTTTCTTATATTCTAAGTTTTTCAGTGCAACTCACTCATATACTATGTACTACACTGTGCGTTTCTTATATTCTAAGGTTTTCAGTGCAACTCACTCATATACTATGTACTACACTGTGCGTTTCTTATATTCTAAGTTTTTCAGTGCAACTCACTCATATACTATGTATTACACTGTGCGTTTCTTATATTCTAAGTTTTTCAGTGCAACTCACTCATATACTATGTATTACACTGTGCGTTTCTTATATTCTAAGTTTTTCAGTGCAACTCACTCATATACTATGTACTACACTGTGCGTTTCTTATATTCTAAGTTTTTCAGTGCAACTCACTCATATACTATGTACTACACTGTGCGTTTCTTATATTCTAAGTTTTTCAGTGCAACTCACTCATATACTATGTACTACACTGTGCGTTTCTCTTATTCTAAGTTTTTCAGTGCAACTCACTCATATACTATGTACTACACTGTGCATTTCTTGTAATACGGGTTTTTCAGTAAATTCTAAGTTTTTCAGTGCAACTCACTCATATACTATGTACTACACTGTGCGTTTCTTATATTCTAAGTTTTTCAGTGCAACTCACTCATATACTATGTACTACACTGTGCGTTTCTTATATTCTAAGTTTTTCAGTGCAACTCACTCATATACTATGTACTACACTGTGCAGTTCGTGTAATGCGGGCTTTTCAGTAAATTCTAAGTTTTTCAGTGCAACTCACTCATATACTATGTACTACACTGTGCGTTTCTTATATTCTAAGTTTTTCAGTGCAACTCACTCATATACTATGTACTACACTGTGCGTTTCTTATATTCTAAGTTTTTCAGTGCAACTCACTCATATACTATGTACTACACTGTGCGTTTCTTATATTCTAAGTTTTTCAGTGCAACTCACTCATATACTCTGTACTACACTGTGCGTTTCTTATATTCTAAGTTTTTCAGTGCAACTCACTCATATACTATGTACTACACTGTGCATTTCTTGTAATACGTGTTTTTCAGTAAATTCTAAGTTTTTCAGTGCAACTCACTCATATACTATGTACTACACTGTGCGTTTCTTATATTCTAAGTTTTTCAGTGCAACTCAATGTACTACACTGTGCGTTTCTTATATTCTAAGTTTTTCAGTGCAACTCACTCATATACTATGTATTACACTGTGCGTTTCTTATATTCTAAGTTTTTCAGTGCAACTCACTCATATACTATGTACTACACTGTGCGTTTCTTATATTCTAAGTTTTTCAGTGCAACTCACTCATATACTATGTACTACACTGTGCGTTTCTTATTTTCTAAGTTTTTCAGTGCAACTCACTCATATACTATGTACTACACTGTGCGTTTCTCTTATTCTAAGTTTTTCAGTGCAACTCACTCATATACTATGTACTACACTGTGCATTTCTTGTAATACGGGTTTTTCAGTAAATTCTAAGTTTTTCAGTGCAACTCACTCATATACTATGTACTACACTGTGCGTTTCTTATATTCTAAGTTTTTCAGTGCAACTCACTCATATACTATGTACTACACTGTGCGTTTCTTATATTCTAAGTTTTTCAGTGCAACTCACTCATATACTATGTACTACACTGTGCAGTTCGTGTAATGCGGGCTTTTCAGTAAATTCTAAGTTTTTCAGTGCAACTCACTCATATACTATGTACTACACTGTGCGTTTCTTATATTCTAAGTTTTTCAGTGCAACTCACTCATATACTATGTACTACACTGTGCGTTTCTTATATTCTAAGTTTTTCAGTGCAACTCACTCATATACTATGTACTACACTGTGCGTTTCTTATATTCTAAGTTTTTCAGTGCAACTCACTCATATACTCTGTACTACACTGTGCGTTTCTTATATTCTAAGTTTTTCAGTGCAACTCACTCATATACTATGTACTACACTGTGCATTTCTTGTAATACGTGTTTTTCAGTAAATTCTAAGTTTTTCAGTGCAACTCACTCATATACTATGTACTACACTGTGCATTTCTTGTAATACGGGTTTTTCAGTAAATTCTAAGTTTTTCAGTGCAACTCACTCATATACTATGGACTACACTGTGCGTTTCTTATATTCTAAGTTTTTAAGAGCAACTCACTCATATACTATGTACTACACTGTGCGTTTCTTATATTCTAAGTTTTTCAGTGCACTCACTCATATACTATGTACTACACTGTGCGTTTCTTATATTCTAAGTTTTTAAGAGCAACTCACTCATATAATATGTACTACACTGTGCGTTTCTTAAATTCTAAGTTTTTCAGTGCAACTCACTCATATACTATGTACTACAATGTGCGTTTCTTATATTCTAAGTTTTTCAGTGCAACTCACTCATATACTATGTACTACACTGTGCGTTTCTTAAATTCTAAGTTTTTCAGTGCAACTCAATCATATACTATGTACTACACTGTGCGTTTCTTATATTCTAAGTTTTTCAGTGCAACTCACTCATATACTATGTACTACACTGTGCGTTTCTTATATTCTAAGTTTTTCAGTGCAACTCACTCATATACTATGTACTACACTGTGCGTTTCTTATATTCTAAGTTTTTAAGAGCAACTCACTCATATACTATGTACTACACTGTGCGTTTCTTAAATTCTAAGTTTTTCAGTGCAACTCACTCATATACTATGTACTACAATGTGCGTTTCTTATATACAAAGTTTTTCAGTGCAACTCACTCATATACTATGTACTACACTGTGCGTTTCTTATATTCTAAGTTTTTCAGTGCAACTCACTCATATACTATGTACTACACTGTGCGTTTCTTATATTCTAAGGTTTTCAGTGCAACTCACTCATATACTATGTACTACACTGTGCGTTTCTTATATTCTAAGTTTTTCAGTGCAACTCACTCATATACTATGTATTACACTGTGCGTTTCTTATATTCTAAGTTTTTCAGTGCAACTCACTCATATACTATGTATTACACTGTGCGTTTCTTATATTCTAAGTTTTTCAGTGCAACTCACTCATATACTATGTACTACACTGTGCGTTTCTTATATTCTAAGTTTTTCAGTGCAACTCACTCATATACTATGTACTACACTGTGCGTTTCTTATATTCTAAGTTTTTCAGTGCAACTCACTCATATACTATGTACTACACTGTGCGTTTCTCTTATTCTAAGTTTTTCAGTGCAACTCACTCATATACTATGTACTACACTGTGCATTTCTTGTAATACGGGTTTTTCAGTAAATTCTAAGTTTTTCAGTGCAACTCACTCATATACTATGTACTACACTGTGCGTTTCTTATATTCTAAGTTTTTCAGTGCAACTCACTCATATACTATGTACTACACTGTGCGTTTCTTATATTCTAAGTTTTTCAGTGCAACTCACTCATATACTATGTACTACACTGTGCAGTTCGTGTAATGCGGGCTTTTCAGTAAATTCTAAGTTTTTCAGTGCAACTCACTCATATACTATGTACTACACTGTGCGTTTCTTATATTCTAAGTTTTTCAGTGCAACTCACTCATATACTATGTACTACACTGTGCGTTTCTTATATTCTAAGTTTTTCAGTGCAACTCACTCATATACTATGTACTACACTGTGCGTTTCTTATATTCTAAGTTTTTCAGTGCAACTCACTCATATACTCTGTACTACACTGTGCGTTTCTTATATTCTAAGTTTTTCAGTGCAACTCACTCATATACTATGTACTACACTGTGCATTTCTTGTAATACGTGTTTTTCAGTAAATTCTAAGTTTTTCAGTGCAACTCACTCATATACTATGTACTACACTGTGCGTTTCTTATATTCTAAGTTTTTCAGTGCAACTCAATGTACTACACTGTGCGTTTCTTATATTCTAAGTTTTTCAGTGCAACTCACTCATATACTATGTATTACACTGTGCGTTTCTTATATTCTAAGTTTTTCAGTGCAACTCACTCATATACTATGTACTACACTGTGCGTTTCTTATATTCTAAGTTTTTCAGTGCAACTCACTCATATAATATGTACTACACTGTGCGTTTCTTATATTCTAAGTTTTTCAGTGCAACTCACTCATATACTATGTACTACACTGTGCGTTTCTCTTATTCTAAGTTTTTCAGTGCAACTCACTCATATACTATGTACTACACTGTGCATTTCTTGTAATACGGGTTTTTCAGTAAATTCTAAGTTTTTCAGTGCAACTCACTCATATACTATGTACTACACTGTGCGTTTCTTATATTCTAAGTTTTTCAGTGCAACTCACTCATATACTATGTACTACACTGTGCGTTTCTTATATTCTAAGTTTTTCAGTGCAACTCACTCATATACTATGTACTACACTGTGCGTTTCTTATATTCTAAGTTTTTTCAGTGCAACTCACTCATTTACTATGTACTACACTGTGCATTTCGTGTAATGCGGGTTTTTCAGTAAATTCTAAGTTTTTCAGTGCAACTCACTCATATACTATGTACTACACTGTGCGTTTCTTATATTCTAAGTTTTTCAGTGCAACTCACTCATATACTATGTACTACACTGTGCGTTTCTTATATTCTAAGTTTTTCAGTGCAACTCACTCATATACTATGTACTACACTGTGCATTTCGTGTAATGCGGGTTTTTCATTAAATTCTAAGTTTTTCAGTGCAACTCACTCATATACTATGTACTACACTGTGCGTTTCTTAAATTCTAAGTTTTTCAGTGCAACTCACTCATATACTATATACTACACTGTGCGTTTCTTAAATTCTAAGTTTTTCAGTGCAACTCACTCATATACTATGTACTACACTGTGCGTTTCTTATATTCTAAGTTTTTCAGTGCAACTCACTCATATACTATGTACTACACTGTGCGTTTCTTATATTCTAAGTTTTTCAGAGCAACTCACTCATATACTATGTACTACACTGTGCGTTTCTTAAATTCTAAGTTTTTCAATGCAACTCACTCATATACTATGTACTACAATGTGCGTTTCTTATATTCTAAGTTTTTCAGTGCAACTCACTCATATACTATGTACTACACTGTGCGTTTCTTATATTCTAAGTTTTTCAGTGCAACTCACTCATATACTATGTACTACACTGTGCGTTTCTTATATTCTAAGTTTTTCAGTGCAACTCACTCATATACTATATACTACACTCTGCGTTTCTTATATTCTAAGTTTTTCAGTGCAACTCACTCATATACTATGTACTACACTGTGCGTTTCTTATATTCTAAGTTTTTCAGTGCAACTCACTCATATACTATGTATTACACTGTGGGTTTCTTATATTCTAAGTTTTTCAGTGCAACTCACTCATATACTATGTACTACACTGTGTGTTTCTTATATTCTAAGTTTTTCAGTGCAACTCACTCATATACTATGTACTACACTGTGCGTTTCTTATATTCTAAGTTTTTCAGTGCAACTCACTCATATACTATGTACTACACTGTGCGTTTCTTATATTCTAAGTTTTTCAGTGCAACTCACTCATATACTATGTACTACACTGTGCATTTCTTGTAATACGGGTTTTTCAGTAAATTCTAAGTTTTTCAGTGCAACTCACTCATATACTATGTACTACACTGTGCGTTTCTTATATTCTAAGTTTTTCAGTGCAACTCACTCATATACTATGTACTACACTGTGCGTTTCTTAAATTCTAAGTTTTTCAGTGCAACTCAATCATATACTATGTACTACAATGTGCGTTTCTTATATTCTAAGTTTTTCAGTGCAACTCACTCATATACTATGTACTACACTGTGCGTTTCTTATATTCTAAGTTTTTCAGTGCAACTCACTCTTATACTATGTACTACACTGTGTGTTTCTTATATTCTAAGTTTTTCAGTGCAACTCACTCATATACTATGTACTACACTGTGCGTTTCTTATATTCTAAGTTTTTCAGTGCAACTCACTCATATACTATGTACTACGGTGTGCGTTTCTTATATTCTAAGTTTTTCAGTGCAACTCACTCATATACTATGTAGTACACTGTGCGTTTCTTATATTCTAAGTTTTTCAGTGCAACTCACTCATATACTATGTACTACACTGTGCGTTTCTTATATTCTAAGTTTTTCAGTGCAACTCACTCATATACTATGTACTACACTGTGCGTTTCTTATATTCTAAGTTTTTCAGTGCAACTCACTCATATACTATGTATTACACTGTGCGTTTCTTATATTCTAAGTTTTTCAGTGCAACTCACTCATATACTATGTACTACACTGTGCGTTTCTTATATTCTAAGTTTTTCAGTGCAACTCACTCATATAATATGTACTACACTGTGCGTTTCTTATATTCTAAGTTTTTCAGTGCAACTCACTCATATACTATGTACTACACTGTGCGTTTCTCTTATTCTAAGTTTTTCAGTGCAACTCACTCATATACTATGTACTACACTGTGCATTTCTTGTAATACGGGTTTTTCAGTAAATTCTAAGTTTTTCAGTGCAACTCACTCATATACTATGTACTACACTGTGCGTTTCTTATATTCTAAGTTTTTCAGTGCAACTCACTCATATACTATGTACTACACTGTGCGTTTCTTATATTCTAAGTTTTTCAGTGCAACTCACTCATATACTATGTACTACACTGTGCGTTTCTTATATTCTAAGTTTTTTCAGTGCAACTCACTCATTTACTATGTACTACACTGTGCATTTCGTGTAATGCGGGTTTTTCAGTAAATTCTAAGTTTTTCAGTGCAACTCACTCATATACTATGTACTACACTGTGCGTTTCTTATATTCTAAGTTTTTCAGTGCAACTCACTCATATACTATGTACTACACTGTGCGTTTCTTATATTCTAAGTTTTTCAGTGCAACTCACTCATATACTATGTACTACACTGTGCATTTCGTGTAATGCGGGTTTTTCATTAAATTCTAAGTTTTTCAGTGCAACTCACTCATATACTATGTACTACACTGTGCGTTTCTTAAATTCTAAGTTTTTCAGTGCAACTCACTCATATACTATATACTACACTGTGCGTTTCTTAAATTCTAAGTTTTTCAGTGCAACTCACTCATATACTATGTACTACACTGTGCGTTTCTTATATTCTAAGTTTTTCAGTGCAACTCACTCATATACTATGTACTACACTGTGCGTTTCTTATATTCTAAGTTTTTCAGAGCAACTCACTCATATACTATGTACTACACTGTGCGTTTCTTAAATTCTAAGTTTTTCAATGCAACTCACTCATATACTATGTACTACAATGTGCGTTTCTTATATTCTAAGTTTTTCAGTGCAACTCACTCATATACTATGTACTACACTGTGCGTTTCTTATATTCTAAGTTTTTCAGTGCAACTCACTCATATACTATGTACTACACTGTGCGTTTCTTATATTCTAAGTTTTTCAGTGCAACTCACTCATATACTATGTACTACACTCTGCGTTTCTTATATTCTAAGTTTTTCAGTGCAACTCACTCATATACTATGTACTACACTGTGCGTTTCTTATATTCTAAGTTTTTCAGTGCAACTCACTCATATACTATGTATTACACTGTGGGTTTCTTATATTCTAAGTTTTTCAGTGCAACTCACTCATATACTATGTACTACACTGTGTGTTTCTTATATTCTAAGTTTTTCAGTGCAACTCACTCATATACTATGTACTACACTGTGCATTTCTTGTAATACGGGTTTTTCAGTAAATTCTAAGTTTTTCAGTGCAACTCACTCATATACTATGTACTACACTGTGCGTTTCTTATATTCTAAGTTTTTCAGTGCAACTCACTCATATACTATGTACTACACTGTGCGTTTCTTAAATTCTAAGTTTTTCAGTGCAACTCAATCATATACTATGTACTACAATGTGCGTTTCTTATATTCTAAGTTTTTCAGTGCAACTCACTCATATACTATGTACTACACTGTGCGTTTCTTATATTCTAAGTTTTTCAGTGCAACTCACTCTTATACTATGTACTACACTGTGTGTTTCTTATATTCTAAGTTTTTCAGTGCAACTCACTCATATACTATGTACTACACTGTGCGTTTCTTATATTCTAAGTTTTTCAGTGCAACTCACTCATATACTATGTACTACGGTGTGCGTTTCTTATATTCTAAGTTTTTCAGTGCAACTCACTCATATACTATGTAGTACACTGTGCGTTTCTTATATTCTAAGTTTTTCAGTGCAACTCACTCATATACTATGTACTACACTGTGCGTTTCTTATATTCTAAGTTTTTCAGTGCAACTCACTCATATACTATGTACTACACTGTGCGTTTCTTATATTCTAAGTTTTTCAGTGCAACTCACTCATATACTATGTATTACACTGTGCGTTTCTTATATACTAAGTTTTTCAGTGCAACTCACTCATATACTATGTACTACACTGTGCGTTTCTTATATTCTAAGTTTTTCAGTGCAACTCACTCATATACTATGTACTACACTGTGCGTTTCTTATATTCTAAGTTTTTCAGTGCAACTCACTCATATACTATGTACTACACTGTGCGTTTCTCTTATTCTATGTTTTTCAGTGCAACTCACTCATATACTATGTACTACACTGTGCATTTCTTGTAATACGGGTTTTTCAGTAAATTCTAAGTTTTTCAGTGCAACTCACTCATATACTATGTACTACACTGTGCGTTTCTTATATTCTAAGTTTTTCAGTGCAACTCACTCATATACTATGTACTACACTGTGCGTTTCTTATATTCTAAGTTTTTCAGTGCAACTCACTCATATACTATGTACTACACTGTGCGTTTCTTATATTCTAAGTTTTTCAGTGCAACTCACTCATATACTATGTACTACACTGTGCGTTTCTTATATTCTAAGTTTTTCAGTGCAACTCACTCATATACTCTGTACTACACTGTGCGTTTCTTATATTCTAAGTTTTTCAGTGCAACTCACTCATATACTATGTACTACACTGTGCATTTCTTGTACTACGTGTTTTTCAGTAAATTCTAATTTTTTCAGTGCAACTCACTCATATACTATGTACTACACTGTGCGTTTCTTATATTCTAAGTTTTTCAGTGCAACTCACTCATATACTATGTACTACACTGTGCGTTTCTTATATTCTAAGTTTTTCAGTGCAACTCACTCATATACTATGTACTACACTGTGCGTTTCTCTTATTCTAAGTTTTTCAGTGCAACTCACACATATACTATGTACTACACTGTGCATTTCTTGTAATACGGGTTTTTCAGTAAATTCTAAGTTTTTCAGTGCAACTCACTCATATACTATGTACTACACTGTGCGTTTCTTATATTCTAAGTTTTTCAGTGCAACTCACTCATATACTATGTACTACACTGTGCGTTTCTTATATTCTAAGTTTTTCAGTGCAACTCACTCATATACTATGTACTACAATGTGCGTTTCTTATATTCTAAGTTTTTCAGTGCAACTCACTCATATACTATGTACTACACTGTGCATTTCGTGTAATGCGGGTTTTTCAGTAAATTCTAAGTTTTTCAGTGCAACTCACTCATATACTATGTACTACACTGTGCGTTTCTTATATTCTAAGTTTTTCAGTGCAACTCACTCATATACTATGTACTACACTGTGCGTTTCTTATATTCTAAGTTTTTCAGTGCAACTCACTCATATACTATGTACTACACTGTGCGTTTCTTATATTCTAAGTTTTTCAGTGCAACTCACTCATATACTATGTACTACACTGTGCGTTTCTTAAATTCTAAGTTTTTCAGTGCAACTCAATCATATACTATGTACTACAATGTGCGTTTCTTATATTCTAAGTTTTTCAGTGCAACTCACTCATATACTATGTACTACACTGTGCGTTTCTTATATTCTAAGTTTTTCAGTGCAACTCACTCATATACTATGTACTATACTGTGTGTTTCTTATATTCTAAGTTTTTCAGTGCAACTCACTCATATACTATGTACTACACTGTGCGTTTCTTATATTCTAAGTTTTTCAGTGCAACTCACTCATATACTATGTACTACGGTGTGCGTTTCTTATATTCTAAGTTTTTCAGTGCAACTCACTCATATACTATGTAGTACACTGTGCGTTTCTTATATTCTAAGTTTTTCAGTGCAACTCACTCATATACTATGTACTACACTGTGCGTTTCTTATATTCTAAGTTTTTCAGTGCAACTCACTCATATACTATGTACTACACTGTGCGTTTCTTATATTCTAAGTTTTTCAGTGCAACTCACTCATATACTATGTATTACACTGTGCGTTTCTTATATTCTAAGTTTTTCAGTGCAACTCACTCATATACTATGTACTACACTGTGCGTTTCTTATATTCTAAGTTTTTCAGTGCAACTCACTCATATACTATGTACTACACTGTGCGTTTCTTATATTCTAAGTTTTTCAGTGCAACTCACTCATATACTATGTACTACACTGTGCGTTTCTCTTATTCTAAGTTTTTCAGTGCAACTCACTCATATACTATGTACTACACTGTGCATTTCTTGTAATACGGGTTTTTCAGTAAATTCTAAGTTTTTCAGTGCAACTCACTCATATACTATGTACTACACTGTGCGTTTCTTATATTCTAAGTTTTTCAGTGCAACTCACTCATATACTATGTACTACACTGTGCGTTTCTTATATTCTAAGTTTTTCAGTGCAACTCACTCATATACTATGTACTACACTGTGCGTTTCTTATATTCTAAGTTTTTCAGTGCAACTCACTCATATACTATGTACTACACTGTGCATTTCGTGTAATGCGGGTTTTTCAGTAAATTCTAAGTTTTTCAGTGCAACTCACTCATATACTATGTACTACACTGTGCGTTTCTTATATTCAAAGTTTTTCAGTGCAACTCACTCATATACTATGTACTACACTGTGCGTTTCTTATATTCTAAGTTTTTCAGTGCAACTCACTCATATACTATGTACTACACTGTGCATTTCGTGTAATGCGGGTTTTTCAGTAAATTCTAAGTTTTTCAGTGCAACTCACTCATATACTATGTACTACACTGTGCGTTTCTTAAATTCTAAGTTTTTCAGTGCAACTCACTCATATACTATGTACTACACTGTGCGTTTCTTAAATTCTAAGTTTTTCAGTGCAACTCACTCATATACTATGTACTACACTGTGCGTTTCTTATATTCTAAGTTTTTCAGTGCAACTCACTCATATACTATGTACTACACTGTGCGTTTCTTATATTCTAAGTTTTTAAGAGCAACTCACTCATATACTATGTACTACACTGTGCGTTTCTTAAATTCTAAGTTTTTCAGTGCAACTCACTCATATACTATGTATTACACTATGCGTTTCTTATATTCTAAGTTTTTTAGTGCAACTCACTCATATACTATGTACTACACTGTGCGTTTCTTATATTTTAAGTTTTTCAGTGCAACTCACTCATATACTATGTACTACACTGTGCGTTTCTTATATTCTAAGTTTTTCAGTGCAACTCACTCATATACTATGTACTACACTGTGCGTTTCTTATATTCTAAGTTTTTCAGTGCAACTCACTCATATACTATGTACTACACTGTGCATTTCTTGTAATACGGGTTTTTCAGTAAATTCTAAGTTTTTCAGTGCAACTCACTCATATACTATGTACAACACTGTGCGTTTCTTATATTCTAAGTTTTTCAGTGCAACTCACTCATATACTATGTACTACACTGTGCGTTTCTTATATTCTAAGTTTTTCAGTGCAACTCACTCATATACTATGTACTACACTGTGCGTTTCTTATATTCTAAGTTTTTCAGTGCAACTCACTCATATACTATGTACTACACTGTGCGTTTCTTATATTCTAAGTTTTTCAGTGCAACTCACTCATATACTCTGTACTACACTGTGCGTTTCTTATATTCTAAGTTTTTCAGTGCAACTCACTCATATACTATGTACTACACTGTGCATTTCTTGTAATACGTGTTTTTCAGTAAATTCTAATTTTTTCAGTGCAACTCACTCATATACTATGTACTACACTGTGCGTTTCTTATATTCTAAGTTTTTCAGTGCAACTCACTCATATACTATGTACTACACTGTGCGTTTCTTATATTCTAAGTTTTTCAGTGCAACTCACTCATATACTATGTACTACACTGTGCGTTTCTCTTATTCTAAGTTTTTCAGTGCAACTCACACATATACTATGTACTACACTGTGCATTTCTTGTAATACGGGTTTTTCAGTAAATTCTAAGTTTTTCAGTGCAACTCACTCATATACTATGTACTACACTGTGCGTTTCTTATATTCTAAGTTTTTCAGTGCAACTCACTCATATACTATGTACTACACTGTGCGTTTCTTATATTCTAAGTTTTTCAGTGCAACTCACTCATATACTATGTACTACAATGTGCGTTTCTTATATTCTAAGTTTTTCAGTGCAACTCACTCATATACTATGTACTACACTGTGCATTTCGTGTAATGCGGGTTTTTCAGTAAATTCTAAGTTTTTCAGTGCAACTCACTCATATACTATGTACTACACTGTGCGTTTCTTATATTCTAAGTTTTTCAGTGCAACTCACTCATATACTATGTACTACACTGTGCGTTTCTTATATTCTAAGTTTTTCAGTGCAACTCACTCATATACTATGTACTACACTGTGCATTTCGTGTAATGCGGGTTTTTCATTAAATTCTAAGTTTTTCAGTACAACTCACTCATATACTATGTACTATACTGTGCGTTTCTTAAATTCTAAGTTTTTCAGTGCAACTCACTCATATACTATGTACTACACTGTGCGTTTCTTATATTCTAAGTTTTTCAGTGCAACTCACTCATATACTATGTACTACACTGTGCGTTTCTTATATTCTAAGTTTTTCAGAGCAACGCACTCATATACTATGTACTACACTGTGCGTTTCTTAAATTCTAAGTTTTTCAGTGCAACTCACTCATATACTATGTACTACACTGTGCGTTTCTTATATTCTAAGTTTTTCAGTGCAACTCACTCATATACTATGTACTACACTGTGCGTTTCTTATATTCTAAGTTTTTCAGAGCAACTCACTCATATACTATGTACTACACTGTGCGTTTCTTAAATTCTAAGTTTTTCAGTGCAACTCACTCATATACTATGTACTACACTCTGCGTTTCTTATATTCTAAGTTTTTCAGTGCAACTCACTCATATACTATGTACTACACTGTGCGTTTCTTATATTCTAAGTTTTTCAGTGCAACTCACTCATATACTATGTACTACACTGTGTGTTTCTTATATTCTAAGTTTTTCAGTGCAACTCACTCATATACTATGTACTACACTGTGCGTTTCTTATATTCTAAGTTTTTCAGTGCAACTCACTCATATACTATGTACTACACTGTGCGTTTCTTATATTCTAAGTTTTTCAGTGCAACTCACTCATATACTATGTACTACACTGTGCATTTCTTGTAATACGGGTTTTTCAGTAAATTCTAAGTTTTTCAGTGCAACTCACTCATATACTATGTACTACACTGTGCGTTTCTTATATTCTAAGTTTTTCAGTGCAACTCACTCATATACTATGTACTACACTGTGCGTTTCTTAAATTCTAAGTTTTTCAGTGCAACTCAATCATATACTATGTACTACAATATGCGTTTCTTATATTCTAAGTTTTTCAGTGCAACTCACTCATATACTATGTACTACACTGTGCGTTTCTTATATTCTAAGTTTTTCAGTGCAACTCACTCATATACTATGTACTACACTGTGTGTTTCTTATATTCTAAGTTTTTCAGTGCAACTCACTCATATACTATGTACTACACTGTGCGTTTCTTATATTCTAAGTTTTTCAGTGCAACTCACTCATATACTATGTATTACACTGTGCGTTTCTTATATTCTAAGTTTTTCAGTGCAACTCACTCATATACTATGTACTACACTGTGCATTTCTTGTAATACGGGTTTTTCAGTAAATTCTAAGTTTTTCAGTGCAACTCACTCATATACTATTTACTACACTGTGCGTTTCTTATATTCTAAGTTTTTCAGTGCAACTCACTCATATACTATGTACTACACTGTGCGTTTCTTATATTCTAAGTTTTTCAGTGCAACTCACTCATATACTATGTACTACACTGTGCGTTTCTTATATTCTAAGTTTTTCAGTGCAACTCACTCATATACTATGTACTACACTGTGCATTTCGTGTAATGCGGGTTTTTCAGTAAATTCTAAGTTTTTCAGTGCAACTCACTCATATACTATGTACTACACTGTGCGTTTCTTATATTCTAAGTTTTTCAGTGCAACTCACTCATATACTATGTACTACACTGTGCGTTTCTTATATTCTAAGTTTTTCAGTGCAACTCACTCATATACTATGTACTACACTGTGCATTTCGTGTAATGCGGGTTTTTCAGTAAATTCTAAGTTTTTCAGTGCAACTCACTCATATACTATGTACTACACTGTGCGTTTCTTAAATTCTAAGTTTTTCAGTGCAACTCACTCATATACTATGTACTACACTGTGCGTTTCTTAAATTCTAAGTTTTTCAGTGCAACTCACTCATATACTATGTACTACACTGTGCATTTCTTGTAATACGGGTTTTTCAGTAAATTCTAAGTTTTTCAGTGCAACTCACTCATATACTATGTACTACACTGTGCGTTTCTTATATTCTAAGTTTTTCAGTGCAACTCACTCATATACTATGTACTACACTGTGCGTTTCTTATATTCTAAGTTTTTCAGTGCAACTCACTCATATACTATGTACTACACTGTGCGTTTCTTATATTCTAAGTTTTTCAGTGCAACTCACTCATATATGTACTACACTGTGCGTTTCTTATATTCTAAGTTTTTCAGTGCAACTCACTCATATACTATGTATTACACTGTGCGTTTCTTATATTCTAAGTTTTTCAGTGCAACTCACTCATATACTATGTACTACACTGTGCGTTTCTTATATTCTAAGTTTTTCAGTGCAACTCACTCATATACTATGTACTACACTTTGCGTTTCTTATATTCTAAGTTTTTCAGTGCAACTCACTCATATACTATTTACTACACTGTGCGTTTCTTATATTCTAAGTTTTTCAGTGCAACTCACTCATATACTATGTACTACACTGTGCATTTCTTGTAATACGGGTTTTTCAGTAAATTCTAAGTTTTTCAGTGCAACTCACTCATATACTATGTACTACACTGTGCGTTTCTTATATTCTAAGTTTTTCAGTGCAACTCACTCATATACTATGTACTACACTGTGCGTTTCTTAAATTGTAAGTTTTTCAGTGCAACTCAATCATATACTATGTACTACACTGTGCGTTTCTTAAATTCTAAGTTTTTCAGTGCAACTCACTCATATACTATGTACTACACTGTGCGTTTCTTATATTCTAAGTTTTTCAGTGCAACTCACTCATATACTATGTACTACACTGTGTGTTTCTTATATTCTAAGTTTTTCAGTGCAACTCACTCATATACTAGGTACTACACTGTGCGTTTCTTATATTCTAAGTTTTTCAGTGCAACTCACTCATATACTATGTACTACACTGTGCGTTTCTTATATTCTAAGTTTTTCAGTGCAACTCACTCATATACTATGTACTACACTGTGCGTTTCTTAAATTCTAAGTTTTTCAGTGCAACTCACTCATATACTATGTACTACAATGTGCGTTTCTTATATTCTAAGTTTTTTAGTGCAACTCACTCATATACTATGTACTACACTGTGCGTTTCTTATATTCTAAGTTTTTCAGTGCAACTCACTCATATACTATGTACTACACTGTGCGTTTCTTATATTCAAAGTTTTTCAGTGCAACTCACTCATATACTATGTACTACACTGTGCGTTTCTTATATTCAAAGTTTTTCAGTGCAACTCACTCATATACTATGTACTACACTGTGCTTTTCTTAAATTCTAAGTTTTTCAGTGCAACTCACTCATATACTATGTACTACACTGTGCGTTTCTTATATTCTAAGTTTTTCAGTGCAACTCACTCATATACTATGTACTACACTGTGCGTTTCTTATATTCTAAGTTTTTCAGTGCAACTCACGTTATACTATGTACTACACTGTGCATTTCTTGTAATACGGGTTTTTCAGTAAATTCTAAGTTTTTCAGTGCAACTCACTCATATACTATGTATTACACTGTGCGTTTCTTATATTCTAAGTTTTTCAGTGCAACTCACTCATATACTATGTACTACACTGTGCGTTTCTTATATTCTAAGTTTTTCAGTGCAACTCACTCATATACTATGTACTACACTGTGCGTTTCTTATATTCTAAGTTTTTCAGTGCAACTCACTCATATACTATGTACTACACTGTGCGTTTCTCTTATTCTAAGTTTTTCAGTGCAACTCACTCATATACTTTGTACTACACTGTGCATTTCTTGTAATACGGGTTTTTCAGTAAATTCTAAGTTTTTCAGTGCAACTCACTCATATACTATGTACTACACTGTGCGTTTCTTATATTCTAAGTTTTTCAGTGCAACTCACTCATATACTATGTACTACACTGTGCGTTTCTTATATTCTAAGTTTTTCAGTGCAACTCACTCATATACTATGTACTACACTGTGCGTTTCTTATATTCTAAGTTTTTCAGTGCAACTCACTCATATACTATGTACTACACTGTGCATTTCGTGTAATGCGGGTTTTTCAGTAAATTCTAAGTTTTTCAGTGCAACTCACTCATATACTATGTACTACACTGTGCGTTTCTTATATTCTAAGTTTTTCAGTGCAACTCACTCATATACTATGTACAACACTGTGCGTTTCTTATATTCTAAGTTTTTCAGTGCAACTCACTCATATACTATGTACTACACTGTGCATTTCGTGTAATGCGGGTTTTTCAGTAAATTCTAAGTTTTTCAGTGCAACTCACTCATATACTATGTACTACACTGTGCGTTTCTTAAATTCTAAGTTTTTCAGTGCAACTCACTCATATACTATGTACTACACTGTGCGTTTCTTAAATTCTAAGTTTTTCAGTGCAACTCACTCATATACTATGTATTACACTGTGCGTTTCTTATATTCTAAGTTTTTCAGTGCAACTCACTCATATACTATGTACTACACTGTGCGTTTCTTATATTCTAAGTTTTTAAGAGCAACTCACTCATATACTATGTACTACACTGTGCGTTTCTTAAATTCTAAGTTTTTCAGTGCAACTCACTCATATACTATGTACTACAATGTGCGTTTCTTATATTCTAAGTTTTTCAGTGCAACTCACTCATATACTATGTACTACACTGTGCGTTTCTTATATTCTAAGTTTTTCAGTGCAACTCACTCATATACTATGTACTACACTGTGCGTTTCTTATATTCTAAGTTTTTCAGTGCAACTCACTCATATATGTACTACACTGTGCGTTTCTTATATTCTAAGTTTTTCAGTGCAACTCACTCATATACTATGTATTACACTGTGCGTTTCTTATATTCTAAGTTTTTCAGTGCAACTCACTCATATACTATGTACTACACTGTGCGTTTCTTATATTCTAAGTTTTTCAGTGCAACTCACTCATATACTATGTACTACACTTTGCGTTTCTTATATTCTAAGTTTTTCAGTGCAACTCACTCATATACTATTTACTACACTGTGCGTTTCTTATATTCTAAGTTTTTCAGTGCAACTCACTCATATACTATGTACTACACTGTGCATTTCTTGTAATACGGGTTTTTCAGTAAATTCTAAGTTTTTCAGTGCAACTCACTCATATACTATGTACTACACTGTGCGTTTCTTATATTCTAAGTTTTTCAGTGCAACTCACTCATATACTATGTACTACACTGTGCGTTTCTTAAATTGTAAGTTTTTCAGTGCAACTCAATCATATACTATGTACTACACTGTGCGTTTCTTAAATTCTAAGTTTTTCAGTGCAACTCACTCATATACTATGTACTACACTGTGCGTTTCTTATATTCTAAGTTTTTCAGTGCAACTCACTCATATACTATGTACTACACTGTGTGTTTCTTATATTCTAAGTTTTTCAGTGCAACTCACTCATATACTAGGTACTACACTGTGCGTTTCTTATATTCTAAGTTTTTCAGTGCAACTCACTCATATACTATGTACTACACTGTGCGTTTCTTATATTCTAAGTTTTTCAGTGCAACTCACTCATATACTATGTACTACACTGTGCGTTTCTTAAATTCTAAGTTTTTCAGTGCAACTCACTCATATACTATGTACTACAATGTGCGTTTCTTATATTCTAAGTTTTTTAGTGCAACTCACTCATATACTATGTACTACACTGTGCGTTTCTTATATTCTAAGTTTTTCAGTGCAACTCACTCATATACTATGTACTACACTGTGCGTTTCTTATATTCAAAGTTTTTCAGTGCAACTCACTCATATACTATGTACTACACTGTGCGTTTCTTATATTCAAAGTTTTTCAGTGCAACTCACTCATATACTATGTACTACACTGTGCTTTTCTTAAATTCTAAGTTTTTCAGTGCAACTCACTCATATACTATGTACTACACTGTGCGTTTCTTATATTCTAAGTTTTTCAGTGCAACTCACTCATATACTATGTACTACACTGTGCGTTTCTTATATTCTAAGTTTTTCAGTGCAACTCACGTTATACTATGTACTACACTGTGCATTTCTTGTAATACGGGTTTTTCAGTAAATTCTAAGTTTTTCAGTGCAACTCACTCATATACTATGTATTACACTGTGCGTTTCTTATATTCTAAGTTTTTCAGTGCAACTCACTCATATACTATGTACTACACTGTGCGTTTCTTATATTCTAAGTTTTTCAGTGCAACTCACTCATATACTATGTACTACACTGTGCGTTTCTTATATTCTAAGTTTTTCAGTGCAACTCACTCATATACTATGTACTACACTGTGCGTTTCTCTTATTCTAAGTTTTTCAGTGCAACTCACTCATATACTTTGTACTACACTGTGCATTTCTTGTAATACGGGTTTTTCAGTAAATTCTAAGTTTTTCAGTGCAACTCACTCATATACTATGTACTACACTGTGCGTTTCTTATATTCTAAGTTTTTCAGTGCAACTCACTCATATACTATGTACTACACTGTGCGTTTCTTATATTCTAAGTTTTTCAGTGCAACTCACTCATATACTATGTACTACACTGTGCGTTTCTTATATTCTAAGTTTTTCAGTGCAACTCACTCATATACTATGTACTACACTGTGCATTTCGTGTAATGCGGGTTTTTCAGTAAATTCTAAGTTTTTCAGTGCAACTCACTCATATACTATGTACTACACTGTGCGTTTCTTATATTCTAAGTTTTTCAGTGCAACTCACTCATATACTATGTACAACACTGTGCGTTTCTTATATTCTAAGTTTTTCAGTGCAACTCACTCATATACTATGTACTACACTGTGCATTTCGTGTAATGCGGGTTTTTCAGTAAATTCTAAGTTTTTCAGTGCAACTCACTCATATACTATGTACTACACTGTGCGTTTCTTAAATTCTAAGTTTTTCAGTGCAACTCACTCATATACTATGTACTACACTGTGCGTTTCTTAAATTCTAAGTTTTTCAGTGCAACTCACTCATATACTATGTATTACACTGTGCGTTTCTTATATTCTAAGTTTTTCAGTGCAACTCACTCATATACTATGTACTACACTGTGCGTTTCTTATATTCTAAGTTTTTAAGAGCAACTCACTCATATACTATGTACTACACTGTGCGTTTCTTAAATTCTAAGTTTTTCAGTGCAACTCACTCATATACTATGTACTACAATGTGCGTTTCTTATATTCTAAGTTTTTCAGTGCAACTCACTCATATACTATGTACTACACTGTGCGTTTCTTATATTCAAAGTTTTTCAGTGCAACTCACTCATATACTATGTACTACACTGTGCGTTTCTTATATTCTAAGTTTTTCAGTGCAACTCACTCATATACTATGTACTACACTGTGCGTTTCTTATATTCTAAGTTTTTCCGTGCAACTCACTCATATATGTACTACACTGTGCGTTTCTTATATTCTAAGTTTTTCAGTGCAACTCACTCATATACTATGTTTTACACTGTGCGTTTCTTATATTCTAAGTTTTTCAGTGCAACTCACGCATATACTATGTACTACACTGTGCGTTTCTTATATTCTAAGTTTTTCAGTGCAACTCACTCATATACTATGTACTACACTGTGCGTTTCTTATATTCTAAGTTTTTCAGTGCAACTCACTCATATACTATGTACTACACTGTGCGTTTCTTATATTCTAAGTTTTTCAGTGCAACTCACTCATATACTATGTACTACACTGTGCATTTCTTTTAATACGGGTTTTTCAGTAAATTCTAAGTTTTTCAGTGCAACTCACTCATATACTATGTACTACACTGTGCGTTTCTTATATTCTAAGTTTTTCAGTGCAACTCACTCATATACTATGTACTACACTGTGCGTTTCTTAAATTCTAAGTTTTTCAGTGCAACTCAATCATATACTATGTACTACACTGTGCGTTTCTTAAATTCTAAGTTTTTCAGTGCAACTCACTCATATACTATGTACTACACTGTGTGTTTCTTATATTCTAAGTTTTTCAGTGCAACTCACTCATATACTAGGTACTACACTGTGCGTTTCTTATATTCTAAGTTTTTCAGTGCAACTCACTCATATACTATGTACTACACTGTGAGTTTCTTATATTCTAAGTTTTTCAGTGCAACTCACTCATATACTATGTACTACACTGTGCGTTTCTTAAATTCTAAGTTTTTCAGTGCAACTCACTCATATACTATGTACTACAATGTGCGTTTCTTATATTCTAAGTTTTTTAGTGCAACTCACTCATATACTATGTACTACACTGTGTGTTTCTTATATTCTAAGTTTTTCAGTGCAACTCACTCATATACTATGTACTACACTGTGCGTTTCTTATATTCAAAGTTTTTCAGTGCAACTCACTCATATACTATGTACTACACTGTGCGTTTCTTATATTCAAAGTTTTTCAGTGCAACTCACTCATATACTATGTACTACACTGTGCGTTTCTTAAATTCTAAGTTTTTCAGTGCAACTCACTCATATACTATGTACTACACTGTGCGTTTCTTATATTCTAAGTTTTTCAGTGCAACTCACTCATATACTATGTACTACACTGTGCGTTTCTTATATTCTAAGTTTTTCAGTGCAACTCACGTTATACTATGTACTACACTGTGCATTTCTTGTAATACGGGTTTTTCAGTAAATTCTAAGTTTTTCAGTGCAACTCACTCATATACTATGTACTACACTGTGCGTTTCTTATATTCTAAGTTTTTCAGTGCAACTCACTCATATACTATGTACTACACTGTGCGTTTCTTATATTCTAAGTTATTCAGTGCAACTCACTCATATACAATGTACTACACTGTGCATTTCTTATATTCTAAGTTTTTCAGTGCAACTCACTCATATACTATGTATTACACTGTGCGTTTCTTATATTCTAAGTTTTTCAGTGCAACTCACTCATATACTATGTACTACACTGTGCGTTTCTTATATTCTAAGTTTTTCAGTGCAACTCACTCATATACTATGTACTACACTGTGCGTTTCTTATATTCTAAGTTTTTCAGTGCAACTCACTCATATACTCTGTACTACACTGTGCGTTTCTTATATTCTAAGTTTTTCAGTGCAACTCACTCATATACTATGTACTACACTGTGCGTTTCTTATATTCTAAGTTTTTCAGTGCAACTCACTCATATACTATGTACTACACTGTGCGTTTCTTATATTCTAAGTTTTTCAGTGCAACTCACTCATATACTATGTACTACACTGTGCGTTTCTCTTATTCTAAGTTTTTCAGTGCAACTCACTCATATACTTTGTACTACACTGTGCATTTTTTGTAATACGGGTTTTTCAGTAAATTCTAAGTTTTTCAGTGCAACTCACTCATATACTATGTACTACACTGTGCGTTTCTTATATTCTAAGTTTTTCAGTGCAACTCACTCATATACTATGTACTACACTGTGCGTTTCTTATATTCTAAGTTTTTCAGTGCAACTCACTCATATACTATGTACTACACTGTGCGTTTCTTATATTCTAAGTTTTTCAGTGCAACTCACTCATATACTATGTACTACACTGTGCATTTCGTGTAATGCGGGTTTTTCAGTGCAACTCACTCATATACTATGTACTACACTGTGCGTTTCTTATATTCTAAGTTTTTCAGTGCAACTCACTCATATACTATGTACTACACTGTGCATTTCGTGTAATGCGGGTTTTTCAGTAAATTCTAAGTTTTTCAGTGCAACTCACTCATATACTATGTACTACACTGTGCGTTTCTTAAATTCTAAGTTTTTCAGTGCAACTCACTCATATACTATGTACTACACTGTGCGTTTCTTAAATTCTAAGTTTTTCAGTGCAACTCACTCATATACTATGTATTACACTGTGCGTTTCTTATATTCTAAGTTTTTCAGTGCAACTCACTCATATACTATGTACTACACTGTGCGTTTCTTATATTCTAAGTTTTTAAGAGCAACTCACTCATATACTATGTACTACACTGTGCGTTTCTTAAATTCTAAGTTTTTCAGTGCAACTCACTCATATACTATGTACTACAATGTGCGTTTCTTATATTCTAAGTTTTTCAGTGCAACTCACTCATATACTATGTACTACACTGTGCGTTTCTTATATTCTAAGTTTTTCAGTGCAACTCACTCATATATGTACTACACTGTGCGTTTCTTATATTCTAAGTTTTTCAGTGCAACTCACTCATATACTATGTACTACACTGTGCATTTCGTGTAATGCGGGTTTTTCAGTAAATTCTAAGTTTTTCAGTGCAACTCACTCATATACTATGTACTACACTGTGCGTTTCTTAAATTCTAAGTTTTTCAGTGCAACTCACTCATATACTATGTACTACACTGTGCGTTTCTTAAATTCTAAGTTTTTCAGTGCAACTCACTCATATACTATGTATTACACTGTGCGTTTCTTATATTCTAAGTTTTTCAGTGCAACTCACTCATATACTATGTACTACACTGTGCGTTTCTTATATTCTAAGTTTTTAAGAGCAACTCACTCATATACTATGTACTACACTGTGCGTTTCTTAAATTCTAAGTTTTTCAGTGCAACTCACTCATATACTATGTACTACAATGTGCGTTTCTTATATTCTAAGTTTTTCAGTGCAACTCACTCATATACTATGTACTACACTGTGCGTTTCTTATATTCTAAGTTTTTCAGTGCAACTCACTCATATATGTACTACACTGTGCGTTTCTTATATTCTAAGTTTTTCAGTGCAACTCACTCATATACTATGTTTTACACTGTGCGTTTCTTATATTCTAAGTTTTTCAGTGCAACTCACGCATATACTATGTACTACACTGTGCGTTTCTTATATTCTAAGTTTTTCAGTGCAACTCACTCATATACTATGTACTACACTGTGCGTTTCTTATATTCTAAGTTTTTCAGTGCAACTCACTCATATACTATGTACTACACTGTGCGTTTCTTATATTCTAAGTTTTTCAGTGCAACTCACTCATATACTATGTACTACACTGTGCATTTCTTTTAATACGTGTTTTTCAGTAAATTCTAAGTTTTTCAGTGCAACTCACTCATATACTATGTACTACACTGTGCGTTTCTTATATTCTAAGTTTTTCAGTGCAACTCACTCATATACTATGTACTACACTGTGCGTTTCTTAAATTCTAAGTTTTTCAGTGCAACTCAATCATATACTATGTACTACACTGTGCGTTTCTTAAATTCTAAGTTTTTCAGTGCAACTCACTCATATACTATGTACTACACTGTGCGTTTCTTATATTCTAAGTTTTTCAGTGCAACTCACTCATATACTATGTACTACACTGTGTGTTTCTTATATTCTAAGTTTTTCAGTGCAACTCACTCATATACTAGGTACTACACTGTGCGTTTCTTATATTCTAAGTTTTTCAGTGCAACTCACTCATATACTATGTACTACACTGTGAGTTTCTTATATTCTAAGTTTTTCAGTGCAACTCACTCATATACTATGTACTACACTGTGCGTTTCTTAAATTCTAAGTTTTTCAGTGCAACTCACTCATATACTATGTACTACAATGTGCGTTTCTTATATTCTAAGTTTTTTAGTGCAACTCACTCATATACTATGTACTACACTGTGTGTTTCTTATATTCTAAGTTTTTCAGTGCAACTCACTCATATACTATGTACTACACTGTGCGTTTCTTATATTCAAAGTTTTTCAGTGCAACTCACTCATATACTATGTACTACACTGTGCGTTTCTTATATTCAAAGTTTTTCAGTGCAACTCACTCATATACTATGTACTACACTGTGCGTTTCTTAAATTCTAAGTTTTTCAGTGCAACTCACTCATATACTATGTACTACACTGTGCGTTTCTTATATTCTAAGTTTTTCAGTGCAACTCACTCATATACTATGTACTACACTGTGCGTTTCTTATATTCTAAGTTTTTCAGTGCAACTCACGTTATACTATGTACTACACTGTGCATTTCTTGTAATACGGGTTTTTCAGTAAATTCTAAGTTTTTCAGTGCAACTCACTCATATACTATGTACTACACTGTGCGTTTCTTATATTCTAAGTTTTTCAGTGCAACTCACTCATATACTATGTACTACACTGTGCGTTTCTTATATTCTAAGTTATTCAGTGCAACTCACTCATATACAATGTACTACACTGTGCATTTCTTATATTCTAAGTTTTTCAGTGCAACTCACTCATATACTATGTATTACACTGTGCGTTTCTTATATTCTAAGTTTTTCAGTGCAACTCACTCATATACTATGTACTACACTGTGCGTTTCTTATATTCTAAGTTTTTCAGTGCAACTCACTCATATACTATGTACTACACTGTGCGTTTCTTATATTCTAAGTTTTTCAGTGCAACTCACTCATATACTATGTACTACACTGTGCGTTTCTCTTATTCTAAGTTTTTCAGTGCAACTCACTCATATACTTTGTACTACACTGTGCATTTCTTGTAATACGGGTTTTTCAGTAAATTCTAAGTTTTTCAGTGCAACTCACTCATATACTATGTACTACACTGTGCGTTTCTTATATTCTAAGTTTTTCAGTGCAACTCACTCATATACTATGTACTACACTGTGCGTTTCTTATATTCTAAGTTTTTCAGTGCAACTCACTCATATACTATGTACTACACTGTGCGTTTCTTATATTCTAAGTTTTTCAGTGCAACTCACTCATATACTATGTACTACACTGTGCATTTCGTGTAATGCGGGTTTTTCAGTAAATTCTAAGTTTTTCAGTGCAACTCACTCATATACTATGTACTACACTGTGCGTTTCTTAAATTCTAAGTTTTTCAGTGCAACTCACTCATATACTATGTACTACACTGTGCGTTTCTTAAATTCTAAGTTTTTCAGTGCAACTCACTCATATACTATGTATTACACTGTGCGTTTCTTATATTCTAAGTTTTTCAGTGCAACTCACTCATATACTATGTACTACACTGTGCGTTTCTTATATTCTAAGTTTTTAAGAGCAACTCACTCATATACTATGTACTACACTGTGCGTTTCTTAAATTCTAAGTTTTTCAGTGCAACTCACTCATATACTATGTACTTCAGTGTGCGTTTCTTATATTCTAAGTTTTTCAGTGCAACTCACTCATATACTATGTACTACACTGTGCGTTTCTTATATTCAAAGTTTTTCAGTGCAACTCACTCATATACTATGTACTACACTGTGCGTTTCTTATATTCTAAGTTTTTCAGTGCAACTCACTCATATACTATGTACTACACTGTGCGTTTCTTATATTCTAAGTTTTTCAGTGCAACTCACTCATATATGTACTACACTGTGCGTTTCTTATATTCTAAGTTTTTCAGTGCAACTCACTCATATACTATGTATTACACTGTGCGTTTCTTATATTCTAAGTTTTTCAGTGCAACTCACGCATATACTATGTACTACACTGTGCGTTTCTTATATTCTAAGTTTTTCAGTGCAACTCACTCATATACTATGTACTACACTGTGCGTTTCTTATATTCTAAGTTTTTCAGTGCAACTCACTCATATACTATGTACTACACTGTGCGTTTCTTATATTCTAAGTTTTTCAGTGCAACTCACTCATATACTATGTACTACACTGTGCATTTCTTTTAATACGGGTTTTTCAGTAAATTCTAAGTTTTTCAGTGCAACTCACTCATATACTATGTACTACACTGTGCGTTTCTTATATTCTAAGTTTTTCAGTGCAACTCACTCATATACTATGTACTACACTGTGCGTTTCTTAAATTCTAAGTTTTTCAGTGCAACTCAATCATATACTATGTACTACACTGTGCGTTTCTTAAATTCTAAGTTTTTCAGTGCAACTCACTCATATACTATGTACTACACTGTGCGTTTCTTATATTCTAAGTTTTTCAGTGCAACTCACTCATATACTATGTACTACACTGTGCGTTTCTTATATTCAAAGTTTTTCAGTGCAACTCACTCATATACTATGTACTACACTGTGCGTTTTTTATATTCAAAGTTTTTCAGTGCAACTCACTCATATACTATGTACTACACTGTGCGTTTCTTAAATTCTAAGTTTTTCAGTGCAACTCACTCATATACTATGTACTACACTGTGCGTTTCTTATATTCTAAGTTTTTCAGTGCAACTCACTCATATACTATGTACTACACTGTGCGTTTCTTATATTCTAAGTTTTTCAGTGCAACTCACGTTATACTATGTACTACACTGTGCATTTCTTGTAATACTGGTTTTTCAGTAAATTCTAAGTTTTTCAGTGCAACTCACTCATATACTATGTACTACACTGTGCGTTTCTTATATTCTAAGTTTTTCAGTGCAACTCACTCATATACTATGTACTACACTGTGCGTTACTTATATTCTAAGTTATTCAGTGCAACTCACTCATATACTATGTACTACACTGTGCATTTCTTATATTCTAAGTTTTTCAGTGCAACTCACTCATATACTATGTATTACACTGTGCGTTTCTTATATTCTAAGTTTTTCAGTGCAACTCACTCATATACTATGTACTACACTGTGCGTTTCTTATATTCTAAGTTTTTCAGTGCAACTCACTCATATACTATGTACTACACTGTGCGTTTCTTATATTCTAAGTTTTTCAGTGCAACTCACTCATATACTCTGTACTACACTGTGCGTTTCTTATATTCTAAGTTTTTCAGTGCAACTCACTCATATACTATGTACTACACTGTGCGTTTCTTATATTCTAAGTTTTTCAGTGCAACTCACTCATATACTATGTACTACACTGTGCGTTTCTTATATTCTAAGTTTTTCAGTGCAACTCACTCATATACTATGTATTACACTGTGCATTTCTTATATTCTAAGTTTTTCAGTGTAACTCACTCATATACTATGTACTACACTGTGCGTTTCTTATATTCTAAGTTTTTCAGTGCAACTCACTCATATACTATGTACTACACTGTGCGTTTCTTATATTCTAAGTTTTTCAGTGCAACTCACTCATATACTATGTACTACACTGTGCGTTTCTTATATTCTAAGTTTTTCAGTGCAACTCACTCATATACTATGTACTACACTGTGCATTTCGTGTAATGCGGGTTTTTCAGTAAATTCTAAGTTTTTCAGTGTAACTCACTCATATACTATGTACTACACTGTGCGTTTCTTATATTCTAAGTTTTTCAGTGCAACTCACTCATATACTATGTACTACACTGTGCGTTTCTTATATTCTAAGTTTTTCAGTGCAACTCACTCATATACTATGTACTACACTGTGCATTTCGTGTAATGCGGGTTTTTCAGTAAATTCTAAGTTTTTCAGTGCAACTCACTCATATACTATGTACTACACTGTTCGTTTCTTAAATTCTAAGTTTTTCAGTGCAACTCACTCATATACTATGTACTACACTGTGCGTTTCTTAAATTCTAAGTTTTTCAGTGCAACTCACTCATATACTATGTATTACACTGTGCGTTTCTTATATTCTAAGTTTTTCAGTGCAACTCACTCATATACTATGTACTACACTGTGCGTTTCTTATATTCTAAGTTTTTCAGAGCAACTCACTCATATACTATGTACTACACTGTGCGTTTCTTAAATTCTAAGTTTTTCAGTGCAACTCACTCATATACTATGTACTACACTGTGCGTTTCTTATATTCTAAGTTTTTCAGTGCAACTCACTCATATACTATGTACTACACTGTGTGTTTCTTATATTCTAAGTTTTTCAGTGCAACTCACTCATATACTATGTACTACACTGTGCGTTTCTTATATTCTAAGTTTTTCAGTGCAACTCACTCATATACTATGTACTACACTGTGCATTTCTTATATTCTAATTTTTTCAGTGCAACTCACTCATATACTATGTACTACACTGTGCGTTTCTTATATTCTAAGTTTTTCAGTGCAACTCACTCATATACTATGTATTACACTGTGCGTTTCTTATATTCTAAGTTTTTCAGTGCAACTCACTCATATACTATGTACTACACTGTGCGTTTCTTATATTTAAGTTTTTCAGTGCAACTCACTCATATACTATGTACTACACTGTGCGTTTCTTATATTCTAAGTTTTTCAGTGCAACTCACTCATATACTATGTACTACACTGTGCGTTTCTTATATTCTAAGTTTTTCAGTGCAACTCACTCATATACTATGTACTACACTGTGCATTTCGTGTAATGCGGGTTTTTCAGTAAATTCTAAGTTTTTCAGTGCAACTCACTCATATACTATGTACTACACTGTGCGTTTCTTAAATTTTAAGTTTTTCAGTGCAACTCACTCATATACTATGTACTACACTGTGCGTTTCTTATATTCTAAGTTTTTCAGTGCAACTCACTCATATACTATGTACTACACTGTGCGTTTCTTATATTCTAAGTTTTTCAGTGCAACTCACTCATATACTATGTACTACACTGTGCATTTCTTGTAATACGGGTTTTTCAGTAAATTCTAAGTTTTTCAGTGCAACTCACTCATATACTATGTACTACACTGTGCGTTTCTTATATTCTAAGTTTTTCAGTGCAACTCACTCATATACTATGTACTACACTGTGCGTTTCTTATATTCTAAGTTTTTCAGTGCAACTCACTCATATACTATGTACTACACTGTGCGTTTCTTATATTCTAAGTTTTTCAGTGCAACTCACTCATATACTATGTATTACACTGTGCGTTTCTTATGTTCTAAGTTTTTCAGTGCAACTCACTCATATACTATGTACTACACTGTGCGTTTCTTATATTCTAAGTTTTTCAGTGCAACTCACTCATATACTATGTACTACACTGTGCGTTTCTTATATTCTAAGTTTTTCAGTGCAACTCACTCATATACTCTGTACTACACTGTGCGTTTCTTATATTCTAAGTTTTTCAGTGCAACTCACTCATATACTATGTACTACACTGTGCGTTTCTTATATTCTAAGTTTTTCAGTGCAACTCACTCATATACTATGTACTACACTGTGCGTTTCTTATATTCTAAGTTTTTCAGTGCAACTCACTCATATACTATATATTACACTGTGCGTTTCTTATATTCTAAGTTTTTCAGTGCAACTCACTCATATACTATGTACTACACTGTGCGTTTCTTATATACTAAGTTTTTCAGTGCAACTCACTCATATACTATGTACTACACTGTGCGTTTCTTATATTCTAAGTTTTTCAGTGCAACTCACTCATATACTATGTACTACACTGTGCATTTCTTGTAATACGGGTTTTTCAGTAAATTCTAAGTTTTTCAGTGCAACTCACTCATATACTATGTACTACACTGTGCGTTTCTTATATTCTAAGTTTTTCAGTGCAACTCACTCATATACTATGTACTACACTGTGCATTTCTTATATTCTAAGTTTTTCAGTGCAACTCACTCATATATGTACTACACTGTGCGTTTCTTATATTCTAAGTTTTTCAGTGCAACTCACTCATATACTATGTATTACACTGTGCGTTTCTTATATTCTAAGTTTTTCAGTGCAACTCACGCATATACTATGTACTACACTGTGCGTTTCTTATATTCTAAGTTTTTCAGTGCAACTCACTCATATACTATGTACTACACTGTGCGTTTCTTATATTCTAAGTTTTTCAGTGCAACTCACTCATATACTATGTACTACACTGTGCGTTTCTTATATTCTAAGTTTTTCAGTGCAACTCACTCATATACTATGTACTACACTGTGCATTTCTTTTAATACGGGTTTTTCAGTAAATTCTAAGTTTTTCAGTGCAACTCACTCATATACTATGTACTACACTGTGCGTTTCTTATATTCTAAGTTTTTCAGTGCAACTCACTCATATACTATGTACTACACTGTGCGTTTCTTATATTCTAAGTTTTTCAGTGCAACTCACTCATATACTATGTACTACACTGTGCGTTTCTTATATTCTAAGTTTTTCAGTGCAACTCACTCATATACTATGTACTACACTGTGCATTTCGTGTAATGCGGGTTTTTCAGTAAATTCTAAGTTTTTCAGTGCAACTCACTCATATACTATGTACTACACTGTGCGTTTCTTAAATTCTAAGTTTTTCAGTGCAACTCACTCATATACTATGTACTACACTGTGCGTTTCTTAAATTCTAAGTTTTTCAGTGCAACTCACTCATATACTATGTATTACACTGTGCGTTTCTTATATTCTAAGTTTTTCAGTGCAACTCACTCATATACTATGTACTACACTGTGCGTTTCTTATATTCTAAGTTTTTAAGAGCAACTCACTCATATACTATGTACTACACTGTGCGTTTCTTAAATTCTAAGTTTTTCAGTGCAACTCACTCATATACTATGTACTTCAGTGTGCGTTTCTTATATTCTAAGTTTTTCAGTGCAACTCACTCATATACTATGTACTACACTGTGCGTTTCTTATATTCAAAGTTTTTCAGTGCAACTCACTCATATACTATGTACTACACTGTGCGTTTCTTATATTCTAAGTTTTTCAGTGCAACTCACTCATATACTATGTACTACACTGTGCGTTTCTTATATTCTAAGTTTTTCAGTGCAACTCACTCATATATGTACTACACTGTGCGTTTCTTATATTCTAAGTTTTTCAGTGCAACTCACTCATATACTATGTATTACACTGTGCGTTTCTTATATTCTAAGTTTTTCAGTGCAACTCACGCATATACTATGTACTACACTGTGCGTTTCTTATATTCTAAGTTTTTCAGTGCAACTCACTCATATACTATGTACTACACTGTGCGTTTCTTATATTCTAAGTTTTTCAGTGCAACTCACTCATATACTATGTACTACACTGTGCGTTTCTTATATTCTAAGTTTTTCAGTGCAACTCACTCATATACTATGTACTACACTGTGCATTTCTTTTAATACGGGTTTTTCAGTAAATTCTAAGTTTTTCAGTGCAACTCACTCATATACTATGTACTACACTGTGCGTTTCTTATATTCTAAGTTTTTCAGTGCAACTCACTCATATACTATGTACTACACTGTGCGTTTCTTAAATTCTAAGTTTTTCAGTGCAACTCAATCATATACTATGTACTACACTGTGCGTTTCTTAAATTCTAAGTTTTTCAGTGCAACTCACTCATATACTATGTACTACACTGTGCGTTTCTTATATTCTAAGTTTTTCAGTGCAACTCACTCATATACTATGTACTACACTGTGCGTTTCTTATATTCAAAGTTTTTCAGTGCAACTCACTCATATACTATGTACTACACTGTGCGTTTTTTATATTCAAAGTTTTTCAGTGCAACTCACTCATATACTATGTACTACACTGTGCGTTTCTTAAATTCTAAGTTTTTCAGTGCAACTCACTCATATACTATGTACTACACTGTGCGTTTCTTATATTCTAAGTTTTTCAGTGCAACTCACTCATATACTATGTACTACACTGTGCGTTTCTTATATTCTAAGTTTTTCAGTGCAACTCACGTTATACTATGTACTACACTGTGCATTTCTTGTAATACTGGTTTTTCAGTAAATTCTAAGTTTTTCAGTGCAACTCACTCATATACTATGTACTACACTGTGCGTTTCTTATATTCTAAGTTTTTCAGTGCAACTCACTCATATACTATGTACTACACTGTGCGTTACTTATATTCTAAGTTATTCAGTGCAACTCACTCATATACTATGTACTACACTGTGCATTTCTTATATTCTAAGTTTTTCAGTGCAACTCACTCATATACTATGTATTACACTGTGCGTTTCTTATATTCTAAGTTTTTCAGTGCAACTCACTCATATACTATGTACTACACTGTGCGTTTCTTATATTCTAAGTTTTTCAGTGCAACTCACTCATATACTATGTACTACACTGTGCGTTTCTTATATTCTAAGTTTTTCAGTGCAACTCACTCATATACTCTGTACTACACTGTGCGTTTCTTATATTCTAAGTTTTTCAGTGCAACTCACTCATATACTATGTACTACACTGTGCGTTTCTTATATTCTAAGTTTTTCAGTGCAACTCACTCATATACTATGTACTACACTGTGCGTTTCTTATATTCTAAGTTTTTCAGTGCAACTCACTCATATACTATGTATTACACTGTGCATTTCTTATATTCTAAGTTTTTCAGTGTAACTCACTCATATACTATGTACTACACTGTGCGTTTCTTATATTCTAAGTTTTTCAGTGCAACTCACTCATATACTATGTACTACACTGTGCGTTTCTTATATTCTAAGTTTTTCAGTGCAACTCACTCATATACTATGTACTACACTGTGCGTTTCTTATATTCTAAGTTTTTCAGTGCAACTCACTCATATACTATGTACTACACTGTGCATTTCGTGTAATGCGGGTTTTTCAGTAAATTCTAAGTTTTTCAGTGTAACTCACTCATATACTATGTACTACACTGTGCGTTTCTTATATTCTAAGTTTTTCAGTGCAACTCACTCATATACTATGTACTACACTGTGCGTTTCTTATATTCTAAGTTTTTCAGTGCAACTCACTCATATACTATGTACTACACTGTGCATTTCGTGTAATGCGGGTTTTTCAGTAAATTCTAAGTTTTTCAGTGCAACTCACTCATATACTATGTACTACACTGTTCGTTTCTTAAATTCTAAGTTTTTCAGTGCAACTCACTCATATACTATGTACTACACTGTGCGTTTCTTAAATTCTAAGTTTTTCAGTGCAACTCACTCATATACTATGTATTACACTGTGCGTTTCTTATATTCTAAGTTTTTCAGTGCAACTCACTCATATACTATGTACTACACTGTGCGTTTCTTATATTCTAAGTTTTTCAGAGCAACTCACTCATATACTATGTACTACACTGTGCGTTTCTTAAATTCTAAGTTTTTCAGTGCAACTCACTCATATACTATGTACTACACTGTGCGTTTCTTATATTCTAAGTTTTTCAGTGCAACTCACTCATATACTATGTACTACACTGTGTGTTTCTTATATTCTAAGTTTTTCAGTGCAACTCACTCATATACTATGTACTACACTGTGCGTTTCTTATATTCTAAGTTTTTCAGTGCAACTCACTCATATACTATGTACTACACTGTGCATTTCTTATATTCTAATTTTTTCAGTGCAACTCACTCATATACTATGTACTACACTGTGCGTTTCTTATATTCTAAGTTTTTCAGTGCAACTCACTCATATACTATGTATTACACTGTGCGTTTCTTATATTCTAAGTTTTTCAGTGCAACTCACTCATATACTATGTACTACACTGTGCGTTTCTTATATTTAAGTTTTTCAGTGCAACTCACTCATATACTATGTACTACACTGTGCGTTTCTTATATTCTAAGTTTTTCAGTGCAACTCACTCATATACTATGTACTACACTGTGCGTTTCTTATATTCTAAGTTTTTCAGTGCAACTCACTCATATACTATGTACTACACTGTGCATTTCGTGTAATGCGGGTTTTTCAGTAAATTCTAAGTTTTTCAGTGCAACTCACTCATATACTATGTACTACACTGTGCGTTTCTTAAATTTTAAGTTTTTCAGTGCAACTCACTCATATACTATGTACTACACTGTGCGTTTCTTATATTCTAAGTTTTTCAGTGCAACTCACTCATATACTATGTACTACACTGTGCGTTTCTTATATTCTAAGTTTTTCAGTGCAACTCACTCATATACTATGTACTACACTGTGCATTTCTTGTAATACGGGTTTTTCAGTAAATTCTAAGTTTTTCAGTGCAACTCACTCATATACTATGTACTACACTGTGCGTTTCTTATATTCTAAGTTTTTCAGTGCAACTCACTCATATACTATGTACTACACTGTGCGTTTCTTATATTCTAAGTTTTTCAGTGCAACTCACTCATATACTATGTACTACACTGTGCGTTTCTTATATTCTAAGTTTTTCAGTGCAACTCACTCATATACTATGTATTACACTGTGCGTTTCTTATGTTCTAAGTTTTTCAGTGCAACTCACTCATATACTATGTACTACACTGTGCGTTTCTTATATTCTAAGTTTTTCAGTGCAACTCACTCATATACTATGTACTACACTGTGCGTTTCTTATATTCTAAGTTTTTCAGTGCAACTCACTCATATACTCTGTACTACACTGTGCGTTTCTTATATTCTAAGTTTTTCAGTGCAACTCACTCATATACTATGTACTACACTGTGCGTTTCTTATATTCTAAGTTTTTCAGTGCAACTCACTCATATACTATGTACTACACTGTGCGTTTCTTATATTCTAAGTTTTTCAGTGCAACTCACTCATATACTATATATTACACTGTGCGTTTCTTATATTCTAAGTTTTTCAGTGCAACTCACTCATATACTATGTACTACACTGTGCGTTTCTTATATACTAAGTTTTTCAGTGCAACTCACTCATATACTATGTACTACACTGTGCGTTTCTTATATTCTAAGTTTTTCAGTGCAACTCACTCATATACTATGTACTACACTGTGCATTTCTTGTAATACGGGTTTTTCAGTAAATTCTAAGTTTTTCAGTGCAACTCACTCATATACTATGTACTACACTGTGCGTTTCTTATATTCTAAGTTTTTCAGTGCAACTCACTCATATACTATGTACTACACTGTGCATTTCTTATATTCTAAGTTTTTCAGTGCAACTCACTCATATATGTACTACACTGTGCGTTTCTTATATTCTAAGTTTTTCAGTGCAACTCACTCATATACTATGTATTACACTGTGCGTTTCTTATATTCTAAGTTTTTCAGTGCAACTCACGCATATACTATGTACTACACTGTGCGTTTCTTATATTCTAAGTTTTTCAGTGCAACTCACTCATATACTATGTACTACACTGTGCGTTTCTTATATTCTAAGTTTTTCAGTGCAACTCACTCATATACTATGTACTACACTGTGCGTTTCTTATATTCTAAGTTTTTCAGTGCAACTCACTCATATACTATGTACTACACTGTGCATTTCTTTTAATACGGGTTTTTCAGTAAATTCTAAGTTTTTCAGTGCAACTCACTCATATACTATGTACTACACTGTGCGTTTCTTATATTCTAAGTTTTTCAGTGAAACTCACTCATATACTATGTACTACACTGTGCGTTTCTTAAATTCTAAGTTTTTCAGTGCAACTCAATCATATACTATGTACTACACTGTGCGTTTCTTAAATTCTAAGTTTTTCAGTGCAACTCACTCATATACTATGTACTACACTGTGCGTTTCTTATATTCTAAGTTTTTCAGTGCAACTCACTCATATACTATGTACTACACTGTGTGTTTCTTATATTCTAAGTTTTTCAGTGCAACTCACTCATATACTAGGTACTACACTGTGCGTTTCTTATATTCTAAGTTTTTCAGTGCAACTCACTCATATACTATGTACTACACTGTGAGTTTCTTATATTCTAAGTTTTTCAGTGCAACTCACTCATATACTATGTACTACACTGTGCGTTTCTTAAATTCTAAGTTTTTCAGTGCAACTCACTCATATACTATGTACTACAATGTGCGTTTCTTATATTCTAAGTTTTTTAGTGCAACTCACTCATATACTATGTACTACACTGTGTGTTTCTTATATTCTAAGTTTTTCAGTGCAACTCACTCATATACTATGTACTACACTGTGCGTTTCTTATATTCAAAGTTTTTCAGTGCAACTCACTCATATACTATGTACTACACTGTGCGTTTCTTATATTCAAAGTTTTTCAGTGCAACTCACTCATATACTATGTACTACACTGTGCGTTTCTTAAATTCTAAGTTTTTCAGTGCAACTCACTCATATACTATGTACTACACTGTGCGTTTCTTATATTCTAAGTTTTTCAGTGCAACTCACTCATATACTATGTACTACACTGTGCGTTTCTTATATTCTAAGTTTTTCAGTGCAACTCACGTTATACTATGTACTACACTGTGCATTTCTTGTAATACGGGTTTTTCAGTAAATTCTAAGTTTTTCAGTGCAACTCACTCATATACTATGTAATACACTGTGCGTTTCTTATATTCTAAGTTTTTCAGTGCAACTCACTCATATACTATGTACTACACTGTGCGTTTCTTATATTCTAAGTTATTCAGTGCAACTCACTCATATACTATGTACTACACTGTGCATTTCTTATATTCTAAGTTTTTCAGTGCAACTCACTCATATACTATGTATTACACTGTGCGTTTCTTATATTCTAAGTTTTTCAGTGCAACTCACTCATATACTATGTACTACACTGTGCGTTTCTTATATTCTAAGTTTTTCAGTGCAACTCACTCATATACTATGTACTACACTGTGCGTTTCTTATATTCTAAGTTTTTCAGTGCAACTCACTCATATACTCTGTACTACACTGTGCGTTTCTTATATTCTAAGTTTTTCAGTGCAACTCACTCATATACTATGTACTACACTGTGCGTTTCTTATATTCTAAGTTTTTCAGTGCAACTCACTCATATACTATGTACTACACTGTGCGTTTCTTATATTCTAAGTTTTTCAGTGCAACTCACTCATATACTATGTATTACACTGTGCGTTTCTTATATTCTAAGTTTTTCAGTGCAACTCACTCATATACTATGTACTACACTGTGCGTTTCTTATATTCTAAGTTTTTCAGTGCAACTCACTCATATACTATGTACTACACTGTGCGTTTCTTATATTCTAAGTTTTTCAGTGCAACTCACTCATATACTATGTACTACACTGTGCGTTTCTTATATTCTAAGTTTTTCAGTGCAACTCACTCATATACTATGTACTACACTGTGCATTTCGTGTAATGCGGGTTTTTCAGTAAATTCTAAGTTTTTCAGTGCAACTCACTCATATACTATGTACTACACTGTGCGTTTCTTATATTCTAAGTTTTTCAGTGCAACTCACTCATATACTATGTACTACACTGTGCGTTTCTTAAATTCTAAGTTTTTCAGTGCAACTCACTCATATACTATGTATTACACTGTGCGTTTCTTATATTCTAAGTTTTTCAGTGCAACTCACTCATATACTATGTACTACACTGTGCGTTTCTTATATTCTAAGTTTTTCAGAGCAACTCACTCATATACTATGTACTACACTGTGCGTTTCTTAAATTCTAAGTTTTTCAGTGCAACTCACTCATATACTATGTACTACACTGTGCGTTTCTTATATTCTAAGTTTTTCAGTGCAACTCACTCATATACTATGTACTACACTGTGCGTTTCTTATATTCTAAGTTTTTCAGTGCAACTCACTCATATACTATGTACTACACTGTGCATTTCTTATATTCTAAGTTTTTCAGTGCAACTCACTCATATACTATGTACTACACTGTGCATTTCTTATATTCTAATTTTTTCAGTGCAACTCACTCATATACTATGTACTACACTGTGCGTTTCTTATATTCTAAGTTTTTCAGTGCAACTCACTCATATACTATTTATTACACTGTGCGTTTCTTATATTCTAAGTTTTTCAGTGCAACTCACTCATATACTATGTACTACACTGTGCGTTTCTTATATTCTAAGTTTTTCAGTGCAACTCACTCATATACTATGTACTACACTGTGCGTTTCTTATATTCTAAGTTTTTCAGTGCAACTCACTCATATACTATGTACTACACTGTGCGTTTCTTATATTCTAAGTTTTTCAGTGCAACTCACTTATATACTATGTACTACACTGTGCGTTTCTTATATTCTAAGTTTTTCAGTGCAACTCACTCATATACTATGTACTACACTGTGCGTTTCTTATATTCTAAGTTTTTCAGTGCAACTCACTCATATACTATGTACTACACTGTGCATTTCGTGTAATGCGGGTTTTTCAGTAAATTCTAAGTTTTTCAGTGCAACTCACTCATATACTATGTACTACACTGTGCGTTTCTTAAATTTTAAGTTTTTCAGTGCAACTCACTCATATACTATGTACTACACTGTGCGTTTCTTATATTCTAAGTTTTTCAGTGCAACTCACTCATATACTATGTACTACACTGTGCGTTTCTTATATTCTAAGTTTTTCAGTGCAACTCACTCATATACTATGTACTACACTGTGCATTTCTTGTAATACGGGTTTTTCAGTAAATTCTAAGTTTTTCAGTGCAACTCACTCATATACTATGTACTACACTGTGCGTTTCTTATATTCTAAGTTTTTCAGTGCAACTCACTCATATACTATGTACTACACTGTGCGTTTCTTATATTCTAAGTTTTTCAGTGCAACTCACTCATATACTATGTACTACACTGTGCGTTTCTTATATTCTAAGTTTTTCAGTGCAACTCACTCATATACTATGTATTACACTGTGCGTTTCTTATGTTCTAAGTTTTTCAGTGCAACTCACTCATATACTATGTACTACACTGTGCGTTTCTTATATTCTAAGTTTTTCAGTGCAACTCACTCATATACTATGTACTACACTGTGCGTTTCTTATATTCTAAGTTTTTCAGTGCAACTCACTCATATACTCTGTACTACACTGTGCGTTTCTTATATTCTAAGTTTTTCAGTGCAACTCACTCATATACTATGTACTACACTGTGCGTTTCTTATATTCTAAGTTTTTCAGTGCAACTCACTCATATACTATGTACTACACTGTGCGTTTCTTATATTCTAAGTTTTTCAGTGCAACTCACTCATATACTATGTATTACACTGTGCGTTTCTTATATTCTAAGTTTTTCAGTGCAACTCACTCATATACTATGTACTACACTGTGCGTTTCTTATATACTAAGTTTTTCAGTGCAACTCACTCATATACTATGTACTACACTGTGCGTTTCTTATATTCTAAGTTTTTCAGTGCAACTCACTCATATACTATGTACTACACTGTGCATTTCTTGTAATACGGGTTTTTCAGTAAATTCTAAGTTTTTCAGTGCAACTCACTCATATACTATGTACTACACTGTGCGTTTCTTATATTCTAAGTTTTTCAGTGCAACTCACTCATATACTATGTACTACACTGTGCATTTCCTATATTCTAAGTTTTTCAGTGCAACTCACTCATATATGTACTACACTGTGCGTTTCTTATATTCTAAGTTTTTCAGTGCAACTCACTCATATACTATGTATTACACTGTGCGTTTCTTATATTCTAAGTTTTTCAGTGCAACTCACGCATATACTATGTACTACACTGTGCGTTTCTTATATTCTAAGTTTTTCAGTGCAACTCACTCATATACTATGTACTACACTGTGCGTTTCTTATATTCTAAGTTTTTCAGTGCAACTCACTCATATACTATGTACTACACTGTGCGTTTCTTATATTCTAAGTTTTTCAGTGCAACTCACTCATATACTATGTACTACACTGTGCATTTCTTTTAATACGGGTTTTTCAGTAAATTCTAAGTTTTTCAGTGCAACTCACTCATATACTATGTACTACACTGTGCGTTTCTTATATTCTAAGTTTTTCAGTGAAACTCACTCATATACTATGTACTACACTGTGCGTTTCTTAAATTCTAAGTTTTTCAGTGCAACTCAATCATATACTATGTACTACACTGTGCGTTTCTTAAATTCTAAGTTTTTCAGTGCAACTCACTCATATACTATGTACTACACTGTGCGTTTCTTATATTCTAAGTTTTTCAGTGCAACTCACTCATATACTATGTACTACACTGTGTGTTTCTTATATTCTAAGTTTTTCAGTGCAACTCACTCATATACTAGGTACTACACTGTGCGTTTCTTATATTCTAAGTCTTTCAGTGCAACTCACTCATATACTATGTACTACACTGTGAGTTTCTTATATTCTAAGTTTTTCAGTGCAACTCACTCATATACTATGTACTACACTGTGCGTTTCTTAAATTCTAAGTTTTTCAGTGCAACTCACTCATATACTATGTACTACAATGTGCGTTTCTTATATTCTAAGTTTTTTAGTGCAACTCACTCATATACTATGTACTACACTGTGTGTTTCTTATATTCTAAGTTTTTCAGTGCAACTCACTCATATACTATGTACTACACTGTGCGTTTCTTATATTCAAAGTTTTTCAGTGCAACTCACTCATATACTATGTACTACACTGTGCGTTTCTTATATTCAAAGTTTTTCAGTGCAACTCACTCATATACTATGTACTACACTGTGCGTTTCTTAAATTCTAAGTTTTTCAGTGCAACTCACTCATATACTATGTACTACACTGTGCGTTTCTTATATTCTAAGTTTTTCAGTGCAACTCACTCATATACTATGTACTACACTGTGCGTTTCTTATATTCTAAGTTTTTCAGTGCAACTCACGTTATACTATGTACTACACTGTGCATTTCTTGTAATACGGGTTTTTCAGTAAATTCTAAGTTTTTCAGTGCAACTCACTCATATACTATGTAATACACTGTGCGTTTCTTATATTCTAAGTTTTTCAGTGCAACTCACTCATATACTATGTACTACACTGTGCGTTTCTTATATTCTAAGTTATTCAGTGCAACTCACTCATATACTATGTACTACACTGTGCATTTCTTATATTCTAAGTTTTTCAGTGCAACTCACTCATATACTATGTATTACACTGTGCGTTTCTTATATTCTAAGTTTTTGAGTGCAACTCACTCATATACTATGTACTACACTGTGCGTTTCTTATATTCTAAGTTTTTCAGTGCAACTCACTCATATACTATGTACTACACTGTGCGTTTCTTATATTCTAAGTTTTTCAGTGCAACTCACTCATATACTCTGTACTACACTGTGCGTTTCTTATATTCTAAGTTTTTCAGTGCAACTCACTCATATACTATGTACTACACTGTGCGTTTCTTATATTCTAAGTTTTTCAGTGCAACTCACTCATATACTATGTACTACACTGTGCGTTTCTTATATTCTAAGTTTTTCAGTGCAACTCACTCATATACTATGTATTACACTGTGCGTTTCTTATATTCTAAGTTTTTCAGTGCAACTCACTCATATACTATGTACTACACTGTGCGTTTCTTATATTCTAAGTTTTTCAGTGCAACTCACTCATATACTATGTACTACACTGTGCGTTGCTTATATTCTAAGTTTTTCAGTGCAACTCACTCATATACTATGTACTACACTGTGCGTTTCTCTTATTCTAAGTTTTTTCAGTGCAACTCACTCATATACTTTGTACTACACTGTGCATTTCTTGTAATACGGGTTTTTCAGTAAATTCTAAGTTTTTCAGTGCAACTCACTCATATACTATGTACTACACTGTGCGTTTCTTATATTCTAAGTTTTTCAGTGCAACTCACTCATATACTATGTACTACACTGTGCGTTTCTTATATTCTAAGTTTTTCAGTGCAACTCACTCATATACTATGTACTACACTGTGCGTTTCTTATATTCTAAGTTTTTCAGTGCAACTCACTCATATACTATGTACTACACTGTGCATTTCGTGTAATGCGGGTTTTTCAGTAAATTCTAAGTTTTTCAGTGCAACTCACTCATATACTATGTACTACACTGTGCGTTTCTTATATTCTAAGTTTTTCAGTGCAACTCACTCATATACTATGTACTACACTGTGCGTTGCTTATATTCTAAGTTTTTCAGTGCAACTCACTCATATACTATGTACTACACTGTGCGTTTCTCTTATTCTAAGTTTTTTCAGTGCAACTCACTCATATACTTTGTACTACACTGTGCATTTCTTGTAATACGGGTTTTTCAGTAAATTCTAAGTTTTTCAGTGCAACTCACTCATATACTATGTACTACACTGTGCGTTTCTTATATTCTAAGTTTTTCAGAGCAACTCACTCATATACTATGTACTACACTGTGCGTTTCTTAAATTCTAAGTTTTTCAGTGCAACTCACTCATATACTATGTACTACACTGTGCGTTTCTTATATTCTAAGTTTTTCAGTGCAACTCACTCATATACTATGTACTACACTGTGCGTTTCTTATATTCTAAGTTTTTCAGTGCAACTCACTCATATACTATGTACTACACTGTGCATTTCTTATATTCTAAGTTTTTCAGTGCAACTCACTCATATACTATGTACTACACTGTGCATTTCTTATATTCTAATTTTTTCAGTGCAACTCACTCATATACTATGTACTACACTGTGCGTTTCTTATATTCTAAGTTTTTCAGTGCAACTCACTCATATACTATTTATTACACTGTGCGTTTCTTATATTCTAAGTTTTTCAGTGCAACTCACTCATATACTATGTACTACACTGTGCGTTTCTTATATTCTAAGTTTTTCAGTGCAACTCACTCATATACTATGTATTACACTGTGCGTTTCTTATATTCTAAGTTTTTCAGTGCAACTCACTCATATACTATGTACTACACTGTGCGTTTCTTATATTCTAAGTTTTTCAGTGCAACTCACTCATATACTATGTACTACACTGTGCGTTTCTTATATTCTAAGTTTTTCAGTGCAACTCACTCATATACTATGTACTACACTGTGCGTTTCTTATATTCTAAGTTTTTCAGTGCAACTCACTCATATACTATGTACTACACTGTGCATTTCGTGTAATGCGGGTTTTTCAGTAAATTCTAAGTTTTTCAGTGCAACTCACTCATATACTATGTACTACACTGTGCGTTTCTTAAATTTTAAGTTTTTCAGTGCAACTCACTCATATACTATGTACTACACTGTGCGTTTCTTATATTCTAAGTTTTTCAGTGCAACTCACTCATATACTATGTACTACACTGTGCGTTTCTTATATTCTAAGTTTTTCAGTGCAACTCACTCATATACTATGTACTACACTGTGCATTTCTTGTAATACGGGTTTTTCAGTAAATTCTAAGTTTTTCAGTGCAACTCACTCATATACTATGTACTACACTGTGCGTTTCTTATATTCTAAGTTTTTCAGTGCAACTCACTCATATACTATGTACTACACTGTGCGTTTCTTATATTCTAAGTTTTTCAGTGCAACTCACTCATATACTATGTACTACACTGTGCGTTTCTTATATTCTAAGTTTTTCAGTGCAACTCACTCATATACTATGTATTACACTGTGCGTTTCTTATGTTCTAAGTTTTTCAGTGCAACTCACTCATATACTATGTACTACACTGTGCGTTTCTTATATTCTAAGTTTTTCAGTGCAACTCACTCATATACTATGTACTACACTGTGCGTTTCTTATATTCTAAGTTTTTCAGTGCAACTCACTCATATACTCTGTACTACACTGTGCGTTTCTTATATTCTAAGTTTTTCAGTGCAACTCACTCATATACTATGTACTACACTGTGCGTTTCTTATATTCTAAGTTTTTCAGTGCAACTCACTCATATACTATGTACTACACTGTGCGTTTCTTATATTCTAAGTTTTTCAGTGCAACTCACTCATATACTATGTATTACACTGTGCGTTTCTTATATTCTAAGTTTTTCAGTGCAACTCACTCATATACTATGTACTACACTGTGCGTTTCTTATATACTAAGTTTTTCAGTGCAACTCACTCATATACTATGTACTACACTGTGCGTTTCTTATATTCTAAGTTTTTCAGTGCAACTCACTCATATACTATGTACTACACTGTGCATTTCTTGTAATACGGGTTTTTCAGTAAATTCTAAGTTTTTCAGTGCAACTCACTCATATACTATGTACTACACTGTGCGTTTCTTATATTCTAAGTTTTTCAGTGCAACTCACTCATATACTATGTACTACACTGTGCATTTCTTATATTCTAAGTTTTTCAGTGCAACTCACTCATATATGTACTACACTGTGCGTTTCTTATATTCTAAGTTTTTCAGTGCAACTCACTCATATACTATGTATTACACTGTGCGTTTCTTATATTCTAAGTTTTTCAGTGCAACTCACGCATATACTATGTACTACACTGTGCGTTTCTTATATTCTAAGTTTTTCAGTGCAACTCACTCATATACTATGTACTACACTGTGCGTTTCTTATATTCTAAGTTTTTCAGTGCAACTCACTCATATACTATGTACTACACTGTGCGTTTCTTATATTCTAAGTTTTTCAGTGCAACTCACTCATATACTATGTACTACACTGTGCATTTCTTTTAATACGGGTTTTTCAGTAAATTCTAAGTTTTTCAGTGCAACTCACTCATATACTATGTACTACACTGTGCGTTTCTTATATTCTAAGTTTTTCAGTGAAACTCACTCATATACTATGTACTACACTGTGCGTTTCTTAAATTCTAAGTTTTTCAGTGCAACTCAATCATATACTATGTACTACACTGTGCGTTTCTTAAATTCTAAGTTTTTCAGTGCAACTCACTCATATACTATGTACTACACTGTGCGTTTCTTATATTCTAAGTTTTTCAGTGCAACTCACTCATATACTATGTACTACACTGTGTGTTTCTTATATTCTAAGTTTTTCAGTGCAACTCACTCATATACTAGGTACTACACTGTGCGTTTCTTATATTCTAAGTTTTTCAGTGCAACTCACTCATATACTATGTACTACACTGTGAGTTTCTTATATTCTAAGTTTTTCAGTGCAACACACTCATATACTATGTACTACACTGTGCGTTTCTTAAATTCTAAGTTTTTCAGTGCAACTCACTCATATACTATGTACTACAATGTGCGTTTCTTATATTCTAAGTTTTTTAGTGCAACTCACTCATATACTATGTACTACACTGTGTGTTTCTTATATTCTAAGTTTTTCAGTGCAACTCACTCATATACTATGTACTACACTGTGCGTTTCTTATATTCAAAGTTTTTCAGTGCAACTCACTCATATACTATGTACTACACTGTGCGTTTCTTATATTCAAAGTTTTTCAGTGCAACTCACTCATATACTATGTACTACACTGTGCGTTTCTTAAATTCTAAGTTTTTCAGTGCAACTCACTCATATACTATGTACTACACTGTGCGTTTCTTATATTCTAAGTTTTTCAGTGCAACTCACTCATATACTATGTACTACACTGTGCGTTTCTTATATTCTAAGTTTTTCAGTGCAACTCACGTTATACTATGTACTACACTGTGCATTTCTTGTAATACGGGTTTTTCAGTAAATTCTAAGTTTTTCAGTGCAACTCACTCATATACTATGTAATACACTGTGCGTTTCTTATATTCTAAGTTTTTCAGTGCAACTCACTCATATACTATGTACTACACTGTGCGTTTCTTATATTCTAAGTTATTCAGTGCAACTCACTCATATACTATGTACTACACTGTGCATTTCTTATATTCTAAGTTTTTCAGTGCAACTCACTCATATACTATGTATTACACTGTGCGTTTCTTATATTCTAAGTTTTTCAGTGCAACTCACTCATATACTATGTACTACACTGTGCGTTTCTTATATTCTAAGTTTTTCAGTGCAACTCACTCATATACTATGTACTACACTGTGCGTTTCTTATATTCTAAGTTTTTCAGTGCAACTCACTCATATACTCTGTACTACACTGTGCGTTTCTTATATTCTAAGTTTTTCAGTGCAACTCACTCATATACTATGTACTACACTGTGCGTTTCTTATATTCTAAGTTTTTCAGTGCAACTCACTCATATACTATGTACTACACTGTGCGTTTCTTATATTCTAAGTTTATCAGTGCAACTCACTCATATACTATGTATTACACTGTGCGTTTCTTATATTCTAAGTTTTTCAGTGCAACTCACTCATATACTATGTACTACACTGTGCGTTTCTTATATTCTAAGTTTTTCAGTGCAACTCACTCATATACTATGTACTACACTGTGCGTTGCTTATATTCTAAGTTTTTCAGTGCAACTCACTCATATACTATGTACTACACTGTGCGTTTCTCTTATTCTAAGTTTTTCAGTGCAACTCACTCATATACTTTGTACTACACTGTGCATTTCTTGTAATACGGGTTTTTCAGTAAATTCTAAGTTTTTCAGTGCAACTCACTCATATACTATGTACTACACTGTGCGTTTCTTATATTCTAAGTTTTTCAGTGCAACTCACTCATATACTATGTACTACACTGTGCGTTTCTTATATTCTAAGTTTTTCAGTGCAACTCACTCATATACTATGTACTACACTGTGCGTTTCTTATATTCTAAGTTTTTCAGTGCAACTCACTCATATACTATGTACTACACTGTGCATTTCGTGTAATGCGGGTTTTTCAGTAAATTCTAAGTTTTTCAGTGCAACTCACTCATATACTATGTACTACACTGTGCGTTTCTTATATTCTAAGTTTTTCAGTGCAACTCACTCATATACTATGTACTACACTGTGCGTTTCTTAAATTCTAAGTTTTTCAGTGCAACTCACTCATATACTATGTATTACACTGTGCGTTTCTTATATTCTAAGTTTTTCAGTGCAACTCACTCATATACTATGTACTACACTGTGCGTTTCTTATATTCTAAGTTTTTCAGAGCAACTCACTCATATACTATGTACTACACTGTGCGTTTCTTAAATTCTAAGTTTTTCAGTGCAACTCACTCATATACTATGTACTACACTGTGCGTTTCTTATATTCTAAGTTTTTCAGTGCAACTCACTCATATACTATGTACTACACTGTGCGTTTCTTATATTCTAAGTTTTTCAGTGCAACTCACTCATATACTATGTACTACACTGTGCATTTCTTATATTCTAAGTTTTTCAGTGCAACTCACTCATATACTATGTACTACACTGTGCATTTCTTATATTCTAATTTTTTCAGTGCAACTCACTCATATACTATGTACTACACTGTGCGTTTCTTATATTCTAAGTTTTTCAGTGCAACTCACTCATATACTATTTATTACACTGTGCGTTTCTTATATTCTAAGTTTTTCAGTGCAACTCACTCATATACTATGTACTACACTGTGCGTTTCTTATATTCTAAGTTTTTCAGTGCAACTCACTCATATACTATGTACTACACTGTGCGTTTCTTATATTCTAAGTTTTTCAGTGCAACTCACTCATATACTATGTACTACAATGTGCATTTCGTGTAATGCGGGTTTTTCAGTAAATTCTAAGTTTTTCAGTGCAACTCACTCATATACTATGTACTACACTGTGCGTTTCTTAAATTTTAAGTTTTTCAGTGCAACTCACTCATATACTATGTACTACACTGTGCGTTTCTTATATTCTAAGTTTTTCAGTGCAACTCACTCATATACTATGTACTACACTGTGCGTTTCTTATATTCTAAGTTTTTCAGTGCAACTCACTCATATACTATGTACTACACTGTGCATTTCTTGTAATACGGGTTTTTCAGTAAATTCTAAGTTTTTCAGTGCAACTCACTCATATACTATGTACTACACTGTGCGTTTCTTATATTCTAAGTTTTTCAGTGCAACTCACTCATATACTATGTACTACACTGTGCGTTTCTTATATTCTAAGTTTTTCAGTGCAACTCACTCATATACTATGTACTACACTGTGCGTTTCTTATATTCTAAGTTTTTCAGTGCAACTCACTCATATACTATGTATTACACTGTGCGTTTCTTATGTTCTAAGTTTTTCAGTGCAACTCACTCATATACTATGTACTACACTGTGCGTTTCTTATATTCTAAGTTTTTCAGTGCAACTCACTCATATACTATGTACTACACTGTGCGTTTCTTATATTCTAAGTTTTTCAGTGCAACTCACTCATATACTCTGTACTACACTGTGCGTTTCTTATATTCTAAGTTTTTCAGTGCAACTCACTCATATACTATGTATTACACTGTGCGTTTCTTATATTCTAAGTTTTTCAGTGCAACTCACTCATATACTATGTACTACACTGTGCGTTTCTTATATTCTAAGTTTTTCAGTGCAACTCACTCATATACTATGTACTACACTGTGCGTTTCTTATATTCTAAGTTTTTCAGTGCAACTCACTCATATACTATGTACTACACTGTGCGTTTCTCTTATTCTAAGTTTTTCAGTGCAACTCACTCATATACTTTGTACTACACTGTGCATTTCTTGTAATACGGGTTTTTCAGTAAATTCTAAGTTTTTCAGTGCAACTCACTCATATACTATGTACTACACTGTGCGTTTCTTATATTCTAAGTTTTTCAGTGCAACTCACTCATATACTATGTACTACACTGTGCGTTTCTTATATTCTAAGTTTTTCAGTGCAACTCACTCATATACTATGTACTACACTGTGCGTTTCTTATATTCTAAGTTTTTCAGTGCAACTCACTCATATACTATGTACTACACTGTGCATTTCGTGTAATGCGGGTTTTTCAGTAAATTCTAAGTTTTTCAGTGCAACTCACTCATATACTATGTACTACACTGTGCGTTTCTTATATTCTAAGTTTTTCAGTGCAACTCACTCATATACTATGTACTACACTGTGCGTTTCTTATATTCTAAGTTTTTCAGTGCAACTCACTCATATACTATGTACTACACTGTGCATTTCGTGTAATGCGGGTTTTTCAGTAAATTCTAAGTTTTTCAGTGCAACTCACTCATATACTATGTACTACACTGTGCGTTTCTTAAATTCTAAGTTTTTCAGTGCAACTCACTCATATACTATGTACTACACTGTGCGTTTCTTAAATTCTAAGTTTTTCAGTGCAACTCACTCATATACTATGTATTACACTGTGCGTTTCTTATATTCTAAGTTTTTCAGTGCAACTCACTCATATACTATGTACTACACTGTGCGTTTCTTATATTCTAAGTTTTTCAGAGCAACTCACTCATATACTATGTACTACACTGTGCGTTTCTTAAATTCTAAGTTTTTCAGTGCAACTCACTCATATACTATGTACTACAATGTGCGTTTCTTATATTCTAACTTTTTCAGTGCAACTCACTCATATACTATGTACTACACTGTGCGTTTCTTATATTCTAAGTTTTTCAGTGCAACTCACTCATATACTATGTACTACACTGTGCGTTTCTTATATTCTAAGTTTTTCAGTGCAACTCACTCATATACTATGTACTACACTGTGCGTTTCTTATATTCTAAGTTTTTCAGTGCAACTCACTCATATACTATGTACTACACTGTGCGTTTCTTATATTCTAAATTTTTCAGTGCAACTCACTCATATACTATGTACTACACTGTGCGTTTCTTATATTCTAAGTTTTTCAGTGCAACTCACTCATATACTATGTACTACACTGTGCGTTTCTTATATTCTAAGTTTTTCAGTGCAACTCACTCATATACTATGTACTACACTGTGCGTTTCTTATATTCTAAGTTTTTCAGTGCAACTCACTCATATACTATGTATTACACTGTGCATTTCTTGTAATACGGGTTTTTCAGTAAATTCTAAGTTTTTCAGTGCAACTCACTCATGTACTATGTACTACACTGTGCGTTTCTTATATTCTAAGTTTTTCAGTGCAACTCACTCATATACTATGTACTACACTGTGCGTTTCTTAAATTCTAAGTGTTTCAGTGCAACTCACTCATATACTATGTACTACACTGTGCGTTTCTTATATTCTAAGTTTTTCAGTGCAACTCACTCATATACTATGTACTACACTGTGCGTTTCTTATATTCTAAGTTTTTCAGTGCAACTCACTCATATACTATGTACTACACTGTGCGTTTCTTATATTCTAAGTTTTTCAGTGCAACTCACTCATATACTATGTACTACACTGTTCGTTTCTTATATTCTAAGTTTTTCAGTGCAACTCACTCATATACTATGTATTACACTGTGCGTTTTTTATATTCTAAGTTTTTCAGTGCAACTCACTCATATACTATGTACTACACTGTGCGTTTCTTATATTCTAAGTTTTTCAGTGCAACTCACTCATATACTATGTACTACACTGTGCGTTTCTTATATTCTAAGTTTTTCAGGCAACTCACTCATATACTATGTACTACACTGTGCGTTTCTTATATTCTAAGTTTTTCAGTGCAACTCACTCATATACTATGTACTACACTGTGCATTTCTTGTAATACGGGTTTTTCAGTAAATTCTAAGTTTTTCAGTGCAACTCACTCATATACTATGTACTACACTGTGCGTTTCTTATATTCTAAGTTTTTCAGTGCAACTCACTCATATACTATGTACTACACTGTGCGTTTCTTATATTCTAAGTTTTTCAGTGCAACTCACTCATATACTATGTACTACACTGGGCGTTTCTTATATTCTAAGTTTTTCAGTGCAACTCACTCATATACTATGTACTACACTGTGCATTTCGTGTAATGCGGGTTTTTCAGTAAATTCTAAGTTTTTCAGTGCAACTCACTCATATACTATGTACTACACTGTGCGTTTCTTATATTCTAAGTTTTTCAGTGCAACTCACTCATATACTATGTACTACACTGTGCGTTTCTTAAATTCTAAGTTTTTCAGTGCAACTCACTCATATACTATGTACTACACTGTGCATTTCTTATATTCTAAGTTTTTCAGTGCAACTCACTCATATACTATGTACTACACTGTGCGTTTCTTATATTCTAAGTTTTTCAGAGCAACTCACTCATATACTATGTACTACACTGTGCGTTTCTTAAATTCTAAGTTTTTCAGTGCAACTCACTCATATACTATGTACTACAATGTGCGTTTCTTATATTCTAAGTTTTTCAGTGCAACTCACTCATATACTATGTAATACACTGTGCGTTTCTTATATTCTAAGTTTTTCAGTGCAACTCACTCATATACTATGTACTACACTGTGCGTTTCTTATATTCTAAGTTTTTCAGTGCAACTCACTCATATACTATGTACTACTCTGTGCGTTTCTTATATTCTAAGTTTTTCAGTGCAACTCACTCATATACTATGTACTACACTGTGCGTTTCTTATATTCTAAGTTTTTCAGTGCAACTCACTCATATACTATGTATTACACTGTGCGTTTCTTATATTCTAAGTTTTTCAGTGCAACTCACTCATATACTATGTACTACACTGTGCGTTTCTTATATTCTAAGTTTTTCAGTGCAACTCACTCATATACTATGTACTACACTGTGCGTTTCTTATATTCTAAGTTTTTCAGTGCAACTCACTCATATACTATGTACTACACTGTGCATTTCGTGTAATGCGGGTTTTTCAGTAAATTCTAAGTTTTTCAGTGCAACTCACTCATATACTATGTACTACACTGTGCGTTTCTTATATTCTAAGTTTTTCAGTGCAACTCACTCATATACTATGTACTACACTGTGCATTTCTTATATTCTAAGTTTTTCAGTGCAACTCACTCATATACTATGTATTACACTGTGCGTTTCTTATATTCTAAGTTTTTCAGTGCAACTCACTCATATACTATGTACTACACTGTGCGTTTCTTATTCTAAGTTTTTCTGTGCAACTCACTCATATACTATGTACTACACTGTGCGTTTCTTATATTCTGAGTGTTTCAGTGCAACTCACTCATATACTCTGTACTACACTGTGCGTTTCTTATATTCTAAGTTTTTCAGTGCAACTCACTCATATACTATGTACTACACTGTGCATTTCTTGTAATACGTGTTTTTCAGTAAATTCTAAGTTTTTCAGTGCAACTCACTCATATACTATGTACTACACTGTGCGTTTCTTATATTCTAATTTTTTCAGTGCAACTCACTCATATACTATGTACTACACTGTGCGTTTCTTATATTCTAAGTTTTTCAGTGCAACTCACTCATATACTATGTATTACACTGTGCGTTTCTTATATTCTAAGTTTTTCAGTGCAACTCACTCATATACTATGTACTACACTGTGCGTTTCTTATATTCTAAGTTTTTCAGTGCAACTCACTCATATACTATGTACTACACTGTGCGTTTCTCTTATTCTAAGTTTTTCAGTGCAACTCACTCATATACTATGTACTACACTGTGCGTTTCTTATATTCTAAGTTTTTCAGTGCAACTCACTCATATACTATGTACTACACTGTGCGTTTCTTATATTCTAAGTTTTTCAGTGCAACTCACTCATATACTATGTACTACACTGTGCATTTCGTGTAATGCGGGTTTTTCAGTAAATTCTAAGTTTTTCAGTGCAACTCACTCATATACTATGTACTACACTGTGCGTTTCTTATATTCTAAGTTTTTCAGTGCAACTCACTCATATACTATGTACTACACTGTGCGTTTCTTATATTCTAAGTTTTTCAGTGCAACTCACTCATATACTATGTACTACACTGTGCATTTCGTGTAATGCGGGTTTTTCAGTAAATTCTAAGTTTTTCAGTGCAACTCACTCATATACTATGTACTACACTGTGCGTTTCTTATATTCTAAGTTTTTCAGTGCAACTCACTCATATACTATGTACTACACTGTGCGTTTCTTATATTCTAAGTTTTTCAGTGCAACTCACTCATATACTATGTACTACACTGTGCGTTTCTTATATTCTAAGTTTTTCAGTGCAACTCACTCATATACTATGTACTACACTGTGTGTTTCTTATATTCTAAGTTTTTCAGTGCAACTCACTCATATACTATGTACTACACTGTGCGTTTCTTATATTCTAAGTTTTTCAGTGCAACTCACTCATATACTATGTATTACACTGTGCGTTTCTTATATTCTAAGTTTTTCAGTGCAACTCACTCATATACTATGTACTACACTGTACGTTTCTTATATTCTAAGTTTTTCAGTGCAACTCACTCATATACTATGTACTACACTGTGCGTTTCTTATATTCTAAGTTTTTCAGTGCAACTCACTCATATACTATGTACTACACTGTGCATTTCTTGTAATAAGGGTTTTTCAGTAAATTCTAAGTTTTTCAGTGCAACTCACTCATATACTATGTATTACACTGTGCGTTTCTTATATTCTAAGTTTTTCAGTGCAACTCACTCATATACTATGTACTACACTGTGCGTTTCTTATATTCTAAGTTTTTCAGTGCAACTCACTCATATACTATGTACTACACTGTGCGTTTCTTATATTCTAAGTTTTTCAGTGCAACTCACTCATATACTCTGTACTACACTGTGCGTTTCTTATATTCTAAGTTTTTCAGTGCAACTCACTCATATACTATGTACTACACTGTGCATTTCTTGTAATACGTGTTTTTCAGTAAATTCTAAGTTTTTCAGTGCAACTCACTCATATACTATGTACTACACTGTGCGTTTCTTATATTCTAAGTTTTTCAGTGCAACTCACTCATATACTATGTACTACACTGTGCGTTTCTTATATTCTAAGTTTTTCAGTGCAACTCACTCGTATACTATGTATTACACTGTGCGTTTCTTATATTCTAAGTTTTTCAGTGCAACTCACTCATATACTATGTACTACACTGTGCGTTTCTTATATTCTAAGTTTTTCAGTGCAACTCACTCATATACTATGTACTACACTGTGCGTTTCTTATATTCTAAGTTTTTCAGTGCAACTCACTCATATACTATGTACTACACTGTGCGTTTCTCTTATTCTAAGTTTTTCAGTGCAACTCACTCATATACTATGTACTACACTGTGCATTTCTTGTAATACGGGTTTTTCAGTAAATTCTAAGTTTTTCAGTGCAACTCACTCATATACTATGTACTACACTGTGCGTTTCTTATATTCTAAGTTTTTCAGTGCAACTCACTCATATACTATGTACTACACTGTGCGTTTCTTATATTCTAAGTTTTTCAGTGCAACTCACTCATATACTATGTACTACACTGTGCGTTTCTTATATTCTAAGTTTTTCAGTGCAACTCACTCATATACTATGTACTACACTCTGCATTTCGTGTAATGCGGGTTTTTCATAAAATTCTAAGTTTTTCAGTGCAACTCACTCATATACTATGTACTACACTGTGCGTTTCTTAAATTCTAAGTTTTTCAGTGCAACTCACTCATATACTATGTACTACACTGTGCGTTTCTTAAATTCTAAGTTTTTCAGTGCAACTCACTCATATACTATGTACTACACTGTGCGTTTCTTATATTCTAAGTTTTTCAGTGCAACTCACTCATATACTATGTACTACACTGTGCGTTTCTTATATTCTAAGTTTTTCAGAGCAACTCACTCATATACTATGTACTACACTGCGTTTCTTAAATTCTAAGTTTTTCAGTGCAACTCACTCATATACTATGTACTACAATGTGCGTTTCTTATATTCTAAGTTTTTCAGTGCAACTTACTCATATACTATGTACTACACTGTGCGTTTCTTATATTCTAAGTTTTTCAGTGCAACTCACTCATATACTATGTACTACACTGTGCATTTCTTATATTCTAAGTTTTTCAGTGCAACTCACTCATATACTATGTATTACACTGTGCGTTTCTTATATTCTAAGTTTTTCAGTGCAACTCACTCATATACTATGTACTACACTGTGCATTTCTTATATTCTAAGTTTTTCAGTGCAACTCACTCATATACTATGTATTACACTGTGCGTTTCTTATATTCTAAGTTTTTCAGTGCAACTCACTCATATACTATGTACTACACTGTGCGTTTCTTATATTCTAAGTTTTTCAGTGCAACTCACTCATATACTATGTACTACACTGTGCGTTTCTTATATTCTAAGTTTTTCAGTGCAACTCACTCATATACTCTGTACTACACTGTGCGTTTCTTATATTCTAAGTTTTTCAGTGCAACTCACTCATATACTATGTACTACACTGTGCATTTCTTGTAATACGTGTTTTTCAGTAAATTCTAAGTTTTTCAGTGCAACTCACTCATATACTATGTACTACACTGTGCGTTTCTTATATTCTAAGTTTTTCAGTGCAACTCACTCATATACTATGTACTACACTGTGCGTTTCTTATATTCTAAGTTTTTCAGTGCAACTCACTCATATACTATGTATTACACTGTGCGTTTCTTATATTCTAAGTTTTTCAGTGCAACTCACTCATATACTATGTACTACACTGTGCGTTTCTTATATTCTAAGTTTTTCAGTGCAACTCACTCATATACTATGTACTACACTGTGCGTTTCTTATATTCTAAGTTTTTCAGTGCAACTCACTCATATACTATGTACTACACTGTGCGTTTCTCTTATTCTAAGTTTTTCAGTGCAACTCACTCATATACTATGTACTGCACTGTGCATTTCTTGTAATACGGGTTTTTCAGTAAATTCTAAGTTTTTCAGTGCAACTCACTCATATACTATGTACTACACTGTGCCTTTCTTATATTCTAAGTTTTTCAGTGCAACTCACTCATATACTATGTACTACACTGTGCGTTTCTTATATTCTAAGTTTTTCAGTGCAACTCACTCATATACTATGTACTACACTGTGCGTTTCTTATATTCTAAGTTTTTCAGTGCAACTCACTCATATACTATGTACTACACTCTGCATTTCGTGTAATGCGGGTTTTTCATAAAATTCTAAGTTTTTCAGTGCAACTCACTCATATACTATGTACTACACTGTGCGTTTCTTAAATTCTAAGTTTTTCAGTGCAACTCACTCATATACTATGTACTACACTGTGCGTTTCTTAAATTCTAAGTTTTTCAGTGCAACTCACTCATATACTATGTACTACACTGTGCGTTTCTTATATTCTAAGTTTTTCAGTGCAACTCACTCATATACTATGTACTACACTGTGCGTTTCTTATATTCTAAGTTTTTCAGAGCAACTCACTCATATACTATGTACTACACTGTGCGTTTCTTAAATTCTAAGTTTTTCAGTGCAACTCACTCATATACTATGTACTACAATGTGCGTTTCTTATATTCTAAGTTTTTCAGTGCAACTTACTCATATACTATGTACTACACTGTGCGTTTCTTATATTCTAAGTTTTTCAGTGCAACTCACTCATATACTATGTACTACACTGTGCGTTTCTTATATTCTAAGTTTTTCAGTGCAACTCACTCATATACTATGTACTACACTGTGCGTTTCTCTTATTCTAAGTTTTTCAGTGCAACTCACTCATATACTATGTACTACACTGTGCATTTCTTGTAATACGGGTTTTTCAGTAAATTCTAAGTTTTTCAGTGCAACTCACTCATATACTATGTACTACACTGTGCGTTTCTTATATTCTAAGTTTTTCAGTGCAACTCACTCATATACTATGTACTACACTGTGCGTTTCTTATATTCTAAGTTTTTCAGTGCAACTCACTCATATACTATGTACTACACTGTGCGTTTCTTATATTCTAAGTTTTTCAGTGCAACTCACTCATATACTATGTACTACACTCTGCATTTCGTGTAATGCGGGTTTTTCATAAAATTCTAAGTTTTTCAGTGCAACTCACTCATATACTATGTACTACACTGTGCGTTTCTTAAATTCTAAGTTTTTCAGTGCAACTCACTCATATACTATGTACTACACTGTGCGTTTCTTAAATTCTAAGTTTTTCAGTGCAACTCACTCATATACTATGTACTACACTGTGCGTTTCTTATATTCTAAGTTTTTCAGTGCAACTCACTCATATACTATGTACTACACTGTGCGTTTCTTATATTCTAAGTTTTTCAGAGCAACTCACTCATATACTATGTACTACACTGTGCGTTTCTTAAATTCTAAGTTTTTCAGTGCAACTCACTCATATACTATGTACTACAATGTGCGTTTCTTATATTCTAAGTTTTTCAGTGCAACTTACTCATATACTATGTACTACACTGTGCGTTTCTTATATTCTAAGTTTTTCAGTGCAACTCACTCATATACTATGTACTACACTGTGCGTTTCTTATATTCTAAGTTTTTCAGTGCAACTCACTCATATACTATGTACTACACTCTGCGTTTCTTATATTCTAAGTTTTTCAGTGCAACTCACTCATATACTATGTACTACACTGTGCGTTTCTTATATTCTAAGTTTTTCAGTGCAACTCACTCATATACTATGTATTACACTGTGCGTTTCTTATATTCTAAGTTTTTCAGTGCAACTCACTCATATACTATGTACTACACTGTGTGTTTCTTATATTCTAAGTTTTTCAGTGCAACTCACTCATATACTATGTACTACACTGTGCGTTTCTTATATTCTAAGTTTTTCAGTGCAACTCACTCATATACTATGTACTACACTGTGCATTTCTTGTAATACGGGTTTTTCAGTAAATTCTAAGTTTTTCAGTGCAACTAACTCATATACTATGTACTACACTGTGCGTTTCTTATATTCTAAGTTTTTCAGTGCAACTCACTCATATACTATGTACTACACTGTGCGTTTCTTAAATTCTAAGTTTTTCAGTGCAACTCAATCATATACTATGTACTACAATGTGCGTTTCTTATATTCTAAGTTTTTCACTGCAACTCACTCATATACTATGTACTACACTGTGCGTTTCTTATATTCTAAGTTTTTCAGTGCAACTCACTCATATACTATGTACTACACTGTGCGTTTCTTATATTCTAAGTTTTTCAGTGCAACTCACTCATATACTATGTACTACACTGTGCGTTTCTTATATTCTAAGTTTTTCAGTGCAACTCACTCATATACTATGTACTACACTGTGCGTTTCTTATATTCTAAGTTTTTCAGTGCAACTCACTCATATACTATGTACTACACTGTGCGTTTCTTATATTCTAAGTTTTTCAGAGCAACTCACTCATATACTATGTACTACACTGTGCGTTTCTTAAATTCTAAGTTTTTCAGTGCAACTCACTCATATACTATGTACTACAATGTGCGTTTCTTATATTCTAAGTTTTTCAGTGCAACTTACTCATATACTATGTACTACACTGTGCGTTTCTTATATTCTAAGTTTTTCAGTGCAACTCACTCATATACTATGTACTACACTGTGCGTTTCTTATATTCTAAGTTTTTCAGTGCAACTCACTCATATACTATGTACTACACTCTGCGTTTCTTATATTCTAAGTTTTTCAGTGCAACTCACTCATATACTATGTACTACACTGTGCGTTTCTTATATTCTAAGTTTTTCAGTGCAACTCACTCATATACTATGTATTACACTGTGCGTTTCTTATATTCTAAGTTTTTCAGTGCAACTCACTCATATACTATGTACTACACTGTGTGTTTCTTATATTCTAAGTTTTTCAGTGCAACTCACTCATATACTATGTACTACACTGTGCGTTTCTTATATTCTAAGTTTTTCAGTGCAACTCACTCATATACTATGTACTACACTGTGCATTTCTTGTAATACGGGTTTTTCAGTAAATTCTAAGTTTTTCAGTGCAACTAACTCATATACTATGTACTACACTGTGCGTTTCTTATATTCTAAGTTTTTCAGTGCAACTCACTCATATACTATGTACTACACTGTGCGTTTCTTAAATTCTAAGTTTTTCAGTGCAACTCAATCATATACTATGTACTACAATGTGCGTTTCTTATATTCTAAGTTTTTCACTGCAACTCACTCATATACTATGTACTACACTGTGCGTTTCTTATATTCTAAGTTTTTCAGTGCAACTCACTCATATACTATGTACTACACTGTGTGTTTCTTATATTCTAAGTTTTTCAGTGCAACTCACTCATATACTATGTACTACACTGTGCGTTTCTTATATTCTAAGTTTTTCAGTGCAACTCACTCATATACTATGTACTACACTGTGCGTTTCTTATATTCTAAGTTTTTCAGTGCAACTCACTCATATACTATGTACTACACTGTGCGTTTCTTATATTCTAAGTTTTTCAGTGCAACTCACTCATATACTATGTACTACACTGTGCGTTTCTTATATTCTAAGTTTTTCAGTGCAACTCACTCATATACTATGTACTACACTGTGCGTTTCTTATATTCTAAGTTTTTCAGTGCAACTCACTCATATACTATGTATTACACTGTGCGTTTCTTATATTCTAAATTTTTCAGTGCAACTCACTCATATACTATGTACTACACTGTGCGTTTCTTATATTCTAAGTTTTTCAGTGCAACTCACTCATATACTATGTACTACACTGTGCGTTTCTTATATTCTAAGTTTTTCAGTGCAACTCACTCATATACTATGTACTACACTGTGCGTTTCTCTTATTCTAAGTTTTTCAGTGCAACTCACTCATATACTATGTACTACACTGTGCGTTTCTTATATTCTAAGTTTTTCAGTGCAACTCACTCATATACTATGTACTACACTGTGCGTTTCTTATATTCTAAGTTTTTCAGTGCAACTCACTCATATACTATGTACTACACTGTGCATTTCGTGTAATGCGGGTTTTTCAGTAAATTCTAAGTTTTTCAGTGCAACTCACTCATATACTATGTACTACACTGTGCGTTTCTTATATTCTAAGTTTTTCAGTGCAACTCACTCATATACTATGTACTACACTGTGCGTTTCTTAAATTCTAAGTTTTTCAGTGCAACTCACTCATATACTATGTACTACACTGTGCATTTCGTGTAATGCGGGTTTTTCAGTAAATTCTAAATTTTTCAGTGCAACTCACTCATATACTATGTACTACACTGTGCGTTTCTTATATTCTAAGTTTTTCAGTGCAACTCACTCATATACTATGTACTACACTGTGCGTTTCTTATATTCTAAGTTTTTCAGTGCAACTCACTCATATACTATGTACTACACTGTGCGTTTCTTATATTCTAAGTTTTTCAGTGCAACTCACTCATATACTATGTACTACACTGTGCGTTTCTTATATTCTAAGTTTTTCAGTGCAACTCACTCATATACTATGTACTACACTGTGCGTTTCTTATATTCTAAGTTTTTCAGTGCAACTCACTCATATACTATGTACTACACTGTGCGTTTCTTATATTCTAAGTTTTTCAGTGCAACTCACTCATATACTATGTATTACACTGTGCGTTTCTTATATTCTAAGTTTTTCAGTGCAACTCACTCATATACTATGTACTACACTGTGCGTTTCTTATATTCTAAGTTTTTCAGTGCAACTCACTCATATACTATGTACTACACTGTGCGTTTCTTATATTCTAAGTTTTTCAGTGCAACTCACTCATATACTATGTACTACACTGTGCGTTTCTCTTATTCTAAGTTTTTCAGTGCAACTCACTCATATACTATGTACTACACTGTGCGTTTCTTATATTCTAAGTTTTTCAGTGCAACTCACTCATATACTATGTACTACACTGTGCGTTTCTTATATTCTAAGTTTTTCAGTGCAACTCACTCATATACTATGTACTACACTGTGCATTTCTTGTAATACGGGTTTTTCAGTAAATTCTAAGTTTTTCAGTGCAACTCACTCATATACTATGTACTACACTGTGCGTTTCTTATATTCTAAGTTTTTCAGTGCAACTCACTCATATACTATGTACTACACTGTGCATTTCGTGTAATGCGGGTTTTTCAGTAAATTCTAAATTTTTCAGTGCAACTCACTCATATACTATGTACTACACTGTGCGTTTCTTATATTCTAAGTTTTTCAGTGCAACTCACTCATATACTATGTACTACACTGTGCGTTTCTTATATTCTAAGTTTTTCAGTGCAACTCACTCATATACTATGTACTACACTGTGCGTTTCTTATATTCTAAGTTTTTAAGAGCAACTCACTCATATACTATGTACTACACTGTGCGTTTCTTAAATTCTAAGTTTTTCAGTGCAACTCACTCATATACTATGTACTACAATGTGCGTTTCTTATATTCTAAGTTTTTCAGTGCAACTCACTCATATACTATGTACTACACTGTGCGTTTCTTATATTCTAAGTTTTTCAGTGCAACTCACTAATATACTATGTACTACACTATGCGTTTCTTATATTCTAAGTTTTTCAGTGCAACTCACTCATATACTATGTACTACACTGTGCATTTCTTGTAATACGGGTTTTTCAGTAAATTCTAAGTTTTTCAGTGCAACTCACTCATATACTATGTACAACACTGTGCGTTTCTTATATTCTAAGTTTTTCAGGGCAACTCACTCATATACTATGTACTACACTGTGCGTTTCTTATATTCTAAGTTTTTCAGTGCAACTCACTCATATACTATGTACTACACTGTGCGTTTCTTATATTCTAAGTTTTTCAGTGCAACTCACTCATATACTATGTACTACACTGTGCATTTCTTGTAATAAGGGTTTTTCAGTAAATTCTAAGTTTTTCAGTGCAACTCACTCATATACTATGTACTACACTGTGCGTTTCTTATATTCTAAGTTTTTCAGTGCAACTCACTCATATACTATGTACTACACTGTGCGTTTCTTATATTCTAAGTTTTTCAGTGCAACTCACTCATATACTATGTACTACACTGTGCATTTCTTATATTCTAAGTTTTTCAGTGCAACTCACTCATATACTATGTATTACACTGTGCGTTTCTTATATTCTAAGTTTTTCAGTGCAACTCACTCATATACTATGTACTACACTGTGCGTTTCTTATATTCTAAGTTTTTCAGTGCAACTCACTCATATACTATGTACTACACTGTGCGTTTCTTATATTCTAAGTTTTTCAGTGCAACTCACTCATATACTCTGTACTACACTGTGCGTTTCTTATATTCTAAGTTTTTCAGTGCAACTCACTCATATACTCTGTACTACACTGTGCATTTCTTGTAATACGTGTTTTTCAGTAAATTCTAAGTTTTTCAGTGCAACTCACTCATATACTATGTACTACACTGTGCGTTTCTTATATTCTAAGTTTTTCAGTGCAACTCACTCATATACTATGTACTACACTGTGCGTTTCTTATATTCTAAGTTTTTCAGTGCAACTCACTCATATACTATGTATTACACTGTGCGTTTCTTATATTCTAAGTTTTTCAGTGCAACTCACTCATATACTATGTACTACACTGTGCGTTTCTTATATTCTAAGTTTTTCAGTGCAACTCACTCATATACTATGTACTACACTGTGCGTTTCTTATATTCTAAGTTTTTCAGTGCAACTCACTCATATACTATGTACTACACTGTGCGTTTCTCTTATTCTAAGTTTTTCAGTGCAACTCACACATATACTATGTACTACACTGTGCATTTCTTGTAATACGGGTTTTTCAGTAAATTCTAAGTTTTTCAGTGCAACTCACTCATATACTATGTACTACACTGTGCGTTTCTTATATTCTAAGTTTTTCAGTGCAACTCACTCATATACTATGTACTACACTGTGCGTTTCTTATATTCTAAGTTTTTCAGTGCAACTCACTCATATACTATGTACTACACTGTGCGTTTCTTATATTCTAAGTTTTTCAGTGCAACTCACTCATATACTATGTACTACAGTGTGCATTTCGTGTAATGCGGGTTTTTCAGTAAATTCTAAGTTTTTCAGTGCAACTCACTCATATACTATGTACTACACTGTGCGTTTCTTATATTCTAAGTTTTTCAGTGCAACTCACTCATATACTATGTACTACACTGTGCGTTTCTTATATTCTAAGTTTTTCAGTGCAACTCACTCATATACTATGTACTACACTGTGCATTTCGTGTAATGCGGGTTTTTCATTAAATTCTAAGTTTTTCAGTACAACTCACTCATATACTATGTACTACACTGTGCGTTTCTTAAATTCTAAGTTTTTCAGTGCAACTCACTCATATACTATGTACTACACTGTGCGTTTCTTAAATTCTAAGTTTTTCAGTGCAACTCACTCATATACTATGTACTACACTGTGCGTTTCTTATATTCTAAGTTTTTCAGTGCAACTCACTCATATACTATGTACTACACTGTGCGTTTCTTATATTCTAAGTTTTTCAGAGCAACTCACTCATATACTATGTACTACACTGTGCGTTTCTTAAATTCTAAGTTTTTCAGTGCAACTCACTCATATACTATGTACTACAATGTGCGTTTCTTATATTCTAAATTTTTCAGTGCAACTCACTCATATACTATGTACTACACTGTGCGTTTCTTATATTCTAAGTTTTTCAGTGCAACTCACTCATATACTATGTACTACACTGTGCGTTTCTTATATTCTAAGTTTTTCAGTGCAACTCACTCATATACTATGTACTACACTGTGCGTTTCTTATATTCTAAGTTTTTCAGTGCAACTCACTCATATACTATGTACTACACTGTGCGTTTCTTATATTCTAAGTTTTTCAGTGCAACTCACTCATATACTATGTACTACACTGTGCGTTTCTTATATTCTAAGTTTTTCAGTGCAACTCACTCATATACTATGTACTACACTGTGCGTTTCTTATATTCTAAGTTTTTCAGTGCAACTCACTCATATACTATGTACTACACTGTGCGTTTCTTATATTCTAAGTTTTTCAGTGCAACTCACTCATATACTATGTACTACACTGTGCATTTCTTGTAATACGGGTTTTTCAGTAAATTCTAAGTTTTTCAGTGCAACTCACTCATATACTATGTACTACACTGTGCGTTTCTTATATTCTAAGTTTTTCAGTGCAACTCACTCATATACTATGTACTACACTGTGCGTTTCTTAAATTCTAAGTTTTTCAGTGCAACTCAATCATATACTATGTACTACAATGTGCGTTTCTTATATTCTAAGATTTTCAGTGCAACTCACTCATATACTATGTACTACACTGTGCGTTTCTTATATTCTAAGTTTTTCAATGCAACTCACTCATATACTATGTACTACACTGTGCGTTTCTTATATTCTAAGTTTTTCAGTGCAACTCACTCATATACTATGTACTACACTGTGCGTTTCTTATATTCTAAGTTTTTCAGTGCAACTCACTCATATACTATGTACTACACAGTGCGTTTCTTATATTCTAAGTTTTTCAGTGCAACTCACTCATATACTATGTATTACACTGTGCGTTTCTTATATTCTAAGTTTTTCAGTGCAACTCACTCATATACTATGTACTACACTGTGCGTTTCTTATATTCTAAGTTTTTCAGTGCAACTCACTCATATACTATGTACTACACTGTGCGTTTCTCTTATTCTAAGTTTTTCAGTGCAACTCACTCATATACTATGTACTACACTGAGCATTTCTTGTAATACGGGTTTTTCAGTAAATTCTAAGTTTTTCAGTGCAACTCACTCATATACTATGTACTACACTGTGCGTTTCTTATATTCTAAGTTTTTCAGTGCAACTCACTCATATACTATGTACTACACTGTGCGTTTCTTATATTCTAAGTTTTTCAGTGCAACTCACTCATATACTATGTACTACACTGTGCGTTTCTTATATTCTAAGTTTTTCAGTGCAACTCACTCATATACTATGTACTACACTGTGCATTTCGTGTAATGCGGGTTTTTCAGTAAATTCTAAGTTTTTCAGTGCAACTCACTCATATACTATGTACTACACTGTGCGTTTCTTATATTCTAAGTTTTTCAGTGCAACTCACTCATATACTATGTACTACACTGTGCGTTTCTTATATTCTAAGTTTTTCAGTGCAACTCACTCATATACTATGTACTACACTGTGCATTTCGTGTAATGCGGGTTTTTTAGTAAATTCTAAGTTTTTCAGTGCAACTCACTCATATACTATGTACTACACTGTGCGTTTCTTAAATTCTAAGTTTTTCTGTGCAACTCACTCATATACTATGTACTACACTGTGCGTTTCTTAAATTCTAAGTTTTTCAGTGCAACTCACTCATATACTATGTACTACACTGTGCGTTTCTTATATTCTAAGTTTTTCAGTGCAACTCACTCATATACTATGTACTACACTGTGCGATTCTTATATTCTAAGTTTTTAAGAGCAACTCACTCATATACTATGTACTACACTGTGCGTTTCTTATATTCTAAGTTTTTCAGTGCAACTCACTCATATACTATGTACTACACTGTGCGTTTCTTATATTCTAAGTTTTTCAGTGCAACTCACTCATATACTATGTACTACACTGTGCATTTCTTGTAATACGGGTTTTTCAGTAAATTCTAAGTTTTTCAGTGCAACTCACTCATATACTATGTACTACACTGTGCGTTTCTTATATTCTAAGTTTTTCAGTGCAACTCACTCATATACTATGTACTACACTGTGCGTTTCTTAAATTCTAAGTTTTTCAGTGCAACTCAATCATATACTATGTACTACAATGTGCGTTTCTTATATTCTAAGTTTTTCAGTGCAAGTCACTCATATACTATGTACTACACTGTGCGTTTCTTATATTCTAAGTTTTTCAGTGCAACTCACTCATATACTATGTACTACACTGTGCGTTTCTTATATTCTAAGTTTTTCAGTGCAACTCACTCATATACTATGTACTACACTGTGCATTTCGTGTAATGCGGGTTTTTCAGTAAATTCTAAGTTTTTCAGTGCAACTCACTCATATACTATGTACTACACTGTGCGTTTCTTATATTCTAAGTTTTTCAGTGCAACTCACTCATATACTATGTACTACACTGTGCGTTTCTTATATTCTAAGTTTTTCAGTGCAACTCACTCATATACTATGTACTACACTGTGCATTTCGTGTAATGCGGGTTTTTTAGTAAATTCTAAGTTTTTCAGTGCAACTCACTCATATACTATGTACTACACTGTGCGTTTCTTAAATTCTAAGTTTTTCAGTGCAACTCACTCATATACTATGTACTACACTGTGCGTTTCTTAAATTCTAAGTTTTTCAGTGCAACTCACTCATATACTATGTACTACACTGTGCGTTTCTTATATTCTAAGTTTTTCAGTGCAACTCACTCATATACTATGTACTACACTGTGCGTTTCTTATATTCTAAGTTTTTAAGAGCAACTCACTCATATACTATGTACTACACTGTGCGTTTCTTAAATTCTAAGTTTTTCAGTGCAACTCACTCATATACTATGTACTACAATGTGCGTTTCTTATATTCTAAGTTTTTCAGTGCAACTCACTCATATACTATGTACTACACTGTGCGTTTCTTATATTCTAAGTTTTTCAGTGCAACTCACTCATATACTATGTACTACACTGTGCGTTTCTTATATTCTAAGTTTTTCAGTGCAACTCACTCATATACTATGTACTACACTGTGCATTTCTTGTAATACGGGTTTTTCAGTAAATTCTAAGTTTTTCAGTGCAACTCACTCATATACTATGTACTACACTGTGCGTTTCTTATATTCTAAGTTTTTCAGTGCAACTCACTCATATACTATGTACTACACTGTGCGTTTCTTAAATTCTAAGTTTTTCAGTGCAACTCAATCATATACTATGTACTACAATGTTCGTTTCTTATATTCTAAGTTTTTCAGTGCAAGTCACTCATATACTATGTACTACACTGTGCGTTTCTTATATTCTAAGTTTTTCAGTGCAACTCACTCATATACTATGTACTACACTGTGCGTTTCTTATATTCTAAGTTTTTCAGTGCAACTCACTCATATACTATGTACTACACTGTGCGTTTCTTATATTCTAAGTTTTTCAGTGCAACTCACTCATATACTATGTACAACACTGTGCGTTTCTTATATTCTAAGTTTTTCAGTGCAACTCACTCATATACTATGTACTACACTGTGCGTTTCTTATATTCTAAGTTTTTCAGTGCAACTCACTCATATACTATGTACTACACTGTGCGTTTCTTATATTCTAAGTTTTTCAGTGCAACTCACTCATATAGTATGTATTACACTGTGCGTTTCTTATATTCTAAGTTTTTCAGTGCAACTCACTCATATACTATGTACTACACTGTGCGTTTCTTATATTCTAAGTTTTTCAGTGCAACTCACTCATATACTATGTACTACACTGTGCGTTTCTTATATTCTAAGTTTTTCAGTGCAACTCACTCATATACTATGTACTACACTGTGCGTTTCTCTTATTCTAAGTTTTTCAGTGCAACTCACTCATATACTATGTACTACACTGTGCATTTCTTGTAATACGGGTTTTTCAATAAATTCTAAGTTTTTCAGTGCAACACACTCATATACTATGTACTACACTGTGCGTTTCTTATATTCTAAGTTTTTCAGTGCAACTCACTCATATACTATGTACTACACTGTGCGTTTCTTATATTCTAAGTTTTTCAGTGCAACTCACTCATATACTATGTACTACACTGTGCGTTTCTTATATTCTAAGTTTTTCAGTGCAACTCACTCATATACTATGTACTACACTGTGCGTTTCTTATATTCTAAGTTTTTCAGTGCAACTCACTCATATACTATGTACTACACTGTGCGTTTCTTATATTCTAAGTTTTTCAGTGCAACTCACTCATATACTATGTACTACACTGTGCGTTTCTTATATTCTAAGTTTTTCAGTGCAACTCACTCATATACTATGTCTACACTGTGCGTTTCTTAAATTCTAAGTTTTTCAGTGCAACTCACTCATATACTATGTACTACACTGTGCGTTTCTTATATTCTAAGTTTTTCAGTGCAACTCACTCATATACTATGTACTACACTGTGCGTTTCTTATATTCTAAGTTTTTCAGTGCAACTCACTCATATACTATGTACTACACTGTGCATTTCGTGTAATGCGGGTTTTTCAGTAAATTCTAAGTTTTTCAGTGCAACTCACTCATATACTATGTACTACACTGTGCGTTTCTTAAATTCTAAGTTTTTCAGTGCAACTCACTCATATACTATGTACTACACTGTGCGTTTCTTAAATTCTAAGTTTTTCAGTGCAACTCACTCATATACTATGTACTACACTGTGCGTTTCTTATATTCTAAGTTTTTCAGTGCAACTCACTCATATACTATGTACTACACTGTGCGTTTCTTATATTCTAAGTTTTTAAGAGCAACTCACTCATATACTATGTACTACACTGTGCGTTTCTTAAATTCTAAGTTTTTCAGTGCAACTCACTCATATACTATGTACTACAATGTGCGTTTCTTATATTCTAAGTTTTTCAGTGCAACTCACTCATATACTATGTACTACACTTTGCGTTTCTTATATTCTAAGTTTTTCAGTGCAACTCACTCATATACTATGTACTACACTGTGCGTTTCTTATATTCTAAGTTTTTCAGTGCAACTCACTCATATACTATGTACTACACTGTGCGTTTCTTATATTCTAAGTTTTTCAGTGCAACTCACTCATATACTATGTACTACACTGTTCATTTCTTGTAATACGGGTTTTTCAGTAAATTCTAAGTTTTTCAGTGCAACTCACTCATATACTATGTACTACACTGTGCGTTTCTTATATTCTAAGTTTTTCAGTGCAACTCACTCATATACTATGTACTACACTGTGTGTTTCTTAAATTCTAAGTTTTTCAGTGCAACTCAATCATATACTATGTACTACACTGTGCGTTTCTTAAATTCTAAGTTTTTCAGTGCAACTCACTCATATACTATGTACTACACTGTGCGTTTCTTATATTCTAAGTTTTTCAGTGCAACTCACTCATATACTATGTACTACACTGTGTGTTTCTTATATTCTAAGTTTTTCAGTGCAACTCACTCATATACTAGGTAGTACACTGTGCGTTTCTTATATTCTAAGTTTTTCAGTGCAACTCACTCATATACTATGTACTACACTGTGCGTTTCTTATATTCTAAGTTTTTCAGTGCAACTCACTCATATACTATGTACTACACTGTGCGTTTCTTATATTCTAAGTTTTTCAGTGCAACTCACTCATATACTATGTACTACACTGTGCATTTCTTATATTCTAAGTTTTTCAGTGCAACTCACTCATATACTATGTATTACACTGTGCGTTTCTTATATTCTAAGTTTTTCAGTGCAACTCACTCATATACTATGTACTACACTGTGCGTTTCTTATATTCTAAGTTTTTCAGTGCAACTCACTCATATACTATGTACTACACTGTGCCTTTCTTATATTCTAAGTTTTTCAGTGCAACTCACTCATATACTATGTACTACACTGTGCGTTTCTTATATTCTAAGTTTTTCAGTGCAACTCACTCATATACTATGTACTACACTGTGCATTTCTTGTAATACGGGTTTTTCAGTAAATTCTAAGTTTTTCAGTGCAACTCACTCATATACTATGTACTACACTGTGCGTTTCTTATATTCTAAGTTTTTCAGTGCAACTCACTAATATACTATGTACTACACTGTGCGTTTCTTAAATTATAAGTTTTTCAGTGCAACTCAATCATATACTATGTACTACACTGTGCGTTTCTTAAATTCTAAGTTTTTCAGTGCAACTCACTCATATACTATGTACTACACTGTGCGTTTCTTATATTCTAAGTTTTTCAGTGCAACTCACTTATATAATATGTACTACACTGGGCGTTTCTTATATTCTAAGTTTTTCAGTGCAACTCACTCATATACTATGTACTACATTGTGCATTTCGGGTAATGCGGGTTTTTCAGTAAATTTTAAGTTTTTCAGTGCAACTCACTCATATACTATGTACTACACTGTGCGTTTCTTATATTCTAAGTTTTTCAGTGCAACTCACTCATATACTATGTACTACACTGTGCGTTTCTTAAATTCTAAGTTTTTCAGTGCAACTCACTCATATACTATGTACTACAATGTGCGTTTCTTATATTCTAAGTTTTTTAGTGCAACTCACTCATATACTATGTACTACACTGTGTGTTTCTTATATTCTAAGTTTTTCAGTGCAACTCACTCATATACTATGTACTACACTGTGCGTTTCTTATATTCAAAGTTTTTCAGTGCAACTCACTCATATACTATGTACTACACTGTGCGTTTCTTATATTCAAAGTTTTTCAGTGCAACTCACTCATTTACTATGTACTACACTGTGCGTTTCTTAAATTCTAAGTTTTTCAGTGCAACTCACTCATATTCTATGTACTACACTGTGCGTTTCTTATATTCTAAGTTTTTCAGTGCAACTCACTCATATACTATGTACTACACTGTGCGTTTCTTATATTCTAAGTTTTTCAGTGCAACTCACTCATATACTATGTACTACACTGTGCATTTCTTGTAATACGGGTTTTTCAGTAAATTCTAAGTTTTTCAGTGCAACTCACTCATATACTATGTACTACACTGTGCGTTTCTTATATTCTAAGTTTTTCAGTGCAACTCACTCATATACTATGTACTACACTGTGCGTTTCTTATATTCTAAGTTTTTCAGTGCAACTCACTCATATACTATGTACTACACTGTGCATTTCTTATATTCTAAGTTTTTCAGTGCAACTCACTCATATACTATGTATTACACTGTGCGTTTCTTATATTCTAAGTTTTTCAGTGCAACTCACTCATATACTATGTACTACACTGTGCGTTTCTTATATTCTAAGTTTTTCAGTGCAACTCACTCATATACTATGTACTACACTGTGCGTTTCTTATATTCTAAGTTTTTCAGTGCAACTCACTCATATACTCTGTACTACACTGTGCGTTTCTTATATTCTAAGTTTTTCAGTGCAACTCACTCATATACTATGTACTACACTGTGCGTTTCTTATATTCTAAGTTTTTCAGTGCAACTCACTCATATACTATGTACTACACTGTGCGTTTCTTATATTCTAAGTTTTTCAGTGCAACTCACTCATATACTATGTATTACACTGTGCGTTTCTTATATTCTAAGTTTTTCAGTGCAACTCACTCATATACTATGTACTACACTGTGCGTTTCTTATATTCGAAGTTTTTCAGTGCAAATCACTCATATACTATGTACTACACTGTGCGTTTCTTATATTCTAAGTTTTTCAGTGCAACTCACTCATATACTATGTACTACACTGTGCGTTTCTCTTATTCTAAGTTTTTCAGTGCAACTCACTCATATACTTTGTACTACACTGTGCATTTCTTGTAATACGGGTTTTTCAGTAAATTCTAAGTTTTTCAGTGCAACTCACTCATATACTATGTACTACACTGTGCGTTTCTTATATTCTAAGTTTTTCAGTGCAACTCACTCATATACTATGTACTACACTGTGCGTTTCTTATATTCTAAGTTTTTCAGTGCAACTCACTCATATACTATGTACTACACAGTGCGTTTCTTATATTCTAAGTTTTTCAGTGCAACTCACTCATATACTATGTACTACACTGTGCGTTTCTTATATTCTAAGTTTTTCAGTGCAACTCACTCATATACTATGTACTACACTGTGCGTTTCTTATATTCTAAGTTTTTCAGTGCAACTCACTCATATACTATGTACTACACTGTGCGTTTCTTATATTCTAAGTTTTTCAGTGCAACTCACTCATATACTATGTACTACACTGTGCGTTTCTTATATTCTAAGTTTTTCAGTGCAACTCACTCATATACTATGTCTACACTGTGCGTTTCTTAAATTCTAAGTTTTTCAGTGCAACTCACTCATATACTATGTACTACACTGTGCGTTTCTTATATTCTAAGTTTTTCAGTGCAACTCACTCATATACTATGTACTACACTGTGCGTTTCTTATATTCTAAGTTTTTCAGTGCAACTCACTCATATACTATGTACTACACTGTGCATTTCGTGTAATGCGGGTTTTTCAGTAAATTCTAAGTTTTTCAGTGCAACTCACTCATATACTATGTACTACACTGTGCGTTTCTTAAATTCTAAGTTTTTCAGTGCAACTCACTCATATACTATGTACTACACTGTGCGTTTCTTAAATTCTAAGTTTTTCAGTGCAACTCACTCATATACTATGTACTACACTGTGCGTTTCTTATATTCTAAGTTTTTCAGTGCAACTCACTCATATACTATGTACTACACTGTGCGTTTCTTATATTCTAAGTTTTTAAGAGCAACTCACTCATATACTATGTACTACACTGTGCGTTTCTTAAATTCTAAGTTTTTCAGTGCAACTCACTCATATACTATGTACTACAATGTGCGTTTCTTATATTCTAAGTTTTTCAGTGCAACTCACTCATATACTATGTACTACACTGTGCGTTTCTTATATTCTAAGTTTTTCAGTGCAACTCACTCATATACTATGTACTACACTGTGCGTTTCTTATATTCTAAGTTTTTCAGTGCAACTCACTCATATACTATGTACTACACTGTGCGTTTCTTATATTCTAAGTTTTTCAGTGCAACTCACTCATATATGTACTACACTGTGCGTTTCTTATATTCTAAGTTTTTCAGTGCAACTCACTCATATACTATGTATTACACTGTGCGTTTCTTATATTCTAAGTTTTTCAGTGCAACTCACTCATATACTATGTACTACACTGTGCGTTTCTTATATTCTAAGTTTTTCAGTGCAACTCACTCATATACTATGTACTACACTGTGCGTTTCTTATATTCTAAGTTTTTCAGTGCAACTCACTCATATACTATGTACTACACTGTGCGTTTCTTATATTCTAAGTTTTTCAGTGCAACTCACTCATATACTATGTACTACACTGTTCATTTCTTGTAATACGGGTTTTTCAGTAAATTCTAAGTTTTTCAGTGCAACTCACTCATATACTATGTACTACACTGTGCGTTTCTTATATTCTAAGTTTTTCAGTGCAACTCACTCATATACTATGTACTACACTGTGTGTTTCTTAAATTCTAAGTTTTTCAGTGCAACTCAATCATATACTATGTACTACACTGTGCGTTTCTTAAATTCTAAGTTTTTCAGTGCAACTCACTCATATACTATGTACTACACTGTGCGTTTCTTATATTCTAAGTTTTTCAGTGCAACTCACTCATATACTATGTACTACCCTGTGTGTTTCTTATATTCTAAGTTTTTCAGTGCAACTCACTCATATACTAGGTAGTACACTGTGCGTTTCTTATATTCTAAGTTTTTCAGTGCAACTCACTCATATACTATGTACTACACTGTGCGTTTCTTATATTCTAAGTTTTTCAGTGCAACTCACTCATATACTATGTACTACACTGTGCGTTTCTTATATTCTAAGTTTTTCAGTGCAACTCACTCATATACTATGTACTACACTGTGCATTTCTTATATTCTAAGTTTTTCAGTGCAACTCACTCATATACTATGTATTACACTGTGCGTTTCTTATATTCTAAGTTTTTCAGTGCAACTCACTCATATACTATGTACTACACTGTGCGTTTCTTATATTCTAAGTTTTTCAGTGCAACTCACTCATATACTATGTACTACACTGTGCCTTTCTTATATTCTAAGTTTTTCAGTGCAACTCACTCATATACTATGTACTACACTGTGCGTTTCTTATATTCTAAGTTTTTCAGTGCAACTCACTCATATACTATGTACTACACTGTGCATTTCTTGTAATACGGGTTTTTCAGTAAATTCTAAGTTTTTCAGTGCAACTCACTCATATACTATGTACTACACTGTGCGTTTCTTATATTCTAAGTTTTTCAGTGCAACTCACTAATATACTATGTACTACACTGTGCGTTTCTTAAATTATAAGTTTTTCAGTGCAACTCAATCATATACTATGTACTACACTGTGCGTTTCTTAAATTCTAAGTTTTTCAGTGCAACTCACTCATATACTATGTACTACACTGTGCGTTTCTTATATTCTAAGTTTTTCAGTGCAACTCACTTATATAATATGTACTACACTGGGCGTTTCTTATATTCTAAGTTTTTCAGTGCAACTCACTCATATACTATGTACTACATTGTGCATTTCGGGTAATGCGGGTTTTTCAGTAAATTTTAAGTTTTTCAGTGCAACTCACTCATATACTATGTACTACACTGTGCGTTTCTTATATTCTAAGTTTTTCAGTGCAACTCACTCATATACTCTGTACTACACTGTGCGTTTCTTAAATTCTAAGTTTTTCAGTGCAACTCACTCATATACTATGTACTACAATGTGCGTTTCTTATATTCTAAGTTTTTTAGTGCAACTCACTCATATACTATGTACTACACTGTGTGTTTCTTATATTCTAAGTTTTTCAGTGCAACTCACTCATATACTATGTACTACACTGTGCGTTTCTTATATTCAAAGTTTTTCAGTGCAACTCACTCATATACTATGTACTACACTGTGCGTTTCTTATATTCAAAGTTTTTCAGTGCAACTCACTCATTTACTATGTACTACACTGTGCGTTTCTTAAATTCTAAGTTTTTCAGTGCAACTCACTCATATTCTATGTACTACACTGTGCGTTTCTTATATTCTAAGTTTTTCAGTGCAACTCACTCATATACTATGTACTACACTGTGCGTTTCTTATATTCTAAGTTTTTCAGTGCAACTCACTCATATACTATGTACTACACTGTGCATTTCTTGTAATACGGGTTTTTCAGTAAATTCTAAGTTTTTCAGTGCAACTCACTCATATACTATGTACTACACTGTGCGTTTCTTGTAATACGGGTTTTTCAGTAAATTCTAAGTTTTTCAGTGCAACTCACTCATATACTATGTACTACACTGTGCGTTTCTTATATTCTAAGTTTTTCAGTGCAACTCACTCATATACTATGTACTACACTGTGCGTTTCTTATATTCTAAGTTTTTCAGTGCAACTCACTCATATACTATGTACTACACTGTGCATTTCTTATATTCTAAGTTTTTCAGTGCAACTCACTCATATACTATGTATTACACTGTGCGTTTCTTATATTCTAAGTTTTTCAGTGCAACTCACTCATATACTATGTACTACACTGTGCGTTTCTTATATTCTAAGTTTTTCAGTGCAACTCACTCATATACTATGTACTACACTGTGCGTTTCTTATATTCTAAGTTTTTCAGTGCAACTCACTCATATACTCTGTACTACACTGTGCGTTTCTTATATTCTAAGTTTTTCAGTGCAACTCACTCATATACTATGTACTACACTGTGCGTTTCTTATATTCTAAGTTTTTCAGTGCAACTCACTCATATACTATGTACTACACTGTGCGTTTCTTATATTCTAAGTTTTTCAGTGCAACTCACTCATATACTATGTATTACACTGTGCGTTTCTTATATTCTAAGTTTTTCAGTGCAACTCACTCATATACTATGTACTACACTGTGCGTTTCTTATATTCGAAGTTTTTCAGTGCAAATCACTCATATACTATGTACTACACTGTGCGTTTCTTATATTCTAAGTTTTTCAGTGCAACTCACTCATATACTATGTACTACACTGTGCGTTTCTCTTATTCTAAGTTTTTCAGTGCAACTCACTCATATACTTTGTACTACACTGTGCATTTCTTGTAATACGGGTTTTTCAGTAAATTCTAAGTTTTTCAGTGCAACTCACTCATATACTATGTACTACACTGTGCGTTTCTTATATTCTAAGTTTTTCAGTGCAACTCACTCATATACTATGTACTACACTGTGCGTTTCTTATATTCTAAGTTTTTCAGTGCAACTCACTCATATACTATGTACTACACTGTGCGTTTCTTATATTCTAAGTTTTTCAGTGCAACTCACTCATATACTATGTACTACACTGTGCATTTCGTGTAATGCGGGTTTTTCAGTAAATTCTAAGTTTTTCAGTGCAACTCACTCATATACTATGTACTACACTGTGCGTTTCTTATATTCTAAGTTTTTCAGTGCAACTCACTCATATACTATGTACTACACTGTGCGTTTCTTATATTCTAAGTTTTTCAGTGCAACTCACTCATATACTATGTACTACACTGTGCATTTCGTGTAATGCGGGTTTTTCAGTATATTCTAAGTTTTTCAGTGCAACTCACCCATATACTATGTACTACACTGTGCGTTTCTTAAATTCTAAGTTTTTCAGTGCAACTCACTCATATACTTTTTACTACACTGTGCGTTTCTTAAATTCTAAGTTTTTCAGTGCAACTCACTCATATACTATGTATTACACTGTGCGTTTCTTATATTCTAAGTTTTTCAGTGCAACTCACTCATATACTATGTACTACACTGTGCGTTTCTTATATTCTAAGTTTTTCAGAGCAACTCACTCATATACTATGTACTACACTGTGCGCTTCTTAAATTCTAAGTTTTTCAGTGCAACTCACTCATATACTATGTACTACAATGTGCGTTTCTTATATTCTAAGTTTTTCAGTGCAACTCACTCATATACTATGTACTACACTGTGCGTTTCTTATATTCTAAGTTTTTCAGTGCAACTCACTCATATACTATGTACTACACTGTGCATTTCTTATATTCTAAGTTTTTCAGTGCAACTCACTCATATACTATGTACTACACTGTGCATTTCTTATATTCTAAGTTTTTCAGTGCAACTCACTCATATACTATATATTACACTGTGCGTTTCTTATATTCTAAGTTTTTCAGTGCAACTCACTCATATACTATGTACTACACTGTGCGTTTCTTATATTCTAAGTTTTTCAGTGCAACTCACTCATATACTATGTACTACACTGTGCGTTTCTTATATTCTAAGTTTTTCAGTGCAACTCACTCATATACTCTGTACTACACTGTGCGTTTCTTATATTCTAAGTTTTTCAGTGCAACTCACTCATATACTATGTACTACACTGTGCGTTTCTTATATTCTAAGTTTTTCAGTGCAACTCACTCATATACTATGTACTACACTGTGCGTTTCTTATATTCTAAGTTTTTCAGTGCAACTCACTCATATACTATGTATTACACTGTGCGTTTCTTATATTCTAAGTTTTTCAGTGCAACTCACTCATATACTATGTACTACACTGTGCGTTTCTTATATTCGAAGTTTTTCAGTGCAAATCACTCATATACTATGTACTACACTGTGCGTTTCTTATATTCTAAGTTTTTCAGTGCAACTCACTCATATACTATGTACTACACTGTGCGTTTCTCTTATTCTAAGTTTTTCAGTGCAACTCACTCATATACTTTGTACTACACTGTGCATTTCTTGTAATACGGGTTTTTCAGTAAATTCTAAGTTTTTCAGTGCAACTCACTCATATACTATGTACTACACTGTGCGTTTCTTATATTCTAAGTTTTTCAGTGCAACTCACTCATATACTATGTACTACACTGTGCGTTTCTTATATTCTAAGTTTTTCAGTGCAACTCACTCATATACTATGTACTACACTGTGCGTTTCTTATATTCTAAGTTTTTCAGTGCAACTCACTCATATACTATGTACTACACTGTGCATTTCGTGTAATGCGGGTTTTTCAGTAAATTCTAAGTTTTTCAGTGCAACTCACTCATATACTATGTACTACACTGTGCGTTTCTTATATTCTAAGTTTTTCAGTGCAACTCACTCATATACTATGTACTACACTGTGCGTTTCTTATATTCTAAGTTTTTCAGTGCAACTCACTCATATACTATGTACTACACTGTGCATTTCGTGTAATGCGGGTTTTTCAGTATATTCTAAGTTTTTCAGTGCAACTCACCCATATACTATGTACTACACTGTGCGTTTCTTAAATTCTAAGTTTTTCAGTGCAACTCACTCATATACTTTTTACTACACTGTGCGTTTCTTAAATTCTAAGTTTTTCAGTGCAACTCACTCATATACTATGTATTACACTGTGCGTTTCTTATATTCTAAGTTTTTCAGTGCAACTCACTCATATACTATGTACTACACTGTGCGTTTCTTATATTCTAAGTTTTTCAGAGCAACTCACTCATATACTATGTACTACACTGTGCGCTTCTTAAATTCTAAGTTTTTCAGTGCAACTCACTCATATACTATGTACTACAATGTGCGTTTCTTATATTCTAAGTTTTTCAGTGCAACTCACTCATATACTATGTACTACACTGTGCGTTTCTTATATTCTAAGTTTTTCAGTGCAACTCACTCATATACTATGTACTACACTGTGCATTTCTTATATTCTAAGTTTTTCAGTGCAACTCACTCATATACTATGTACTACACTGTGCATTTCTTATATTCTAAGTTTTTCAGTGCAACTCACTCATATACTATGTATTACACTGTGCCTTTCTTATATTCTAAGTTTTTCAGTGCAACTCACTCATATACTATGTACTACACTGTGCGTTTCTTATATTCTAAGTTTTTCAGTGCAACTCACTCATATACTATGTACTACACTGTGCGTTTCTTATATTCTAAGTTTTTCAGTGCAACTCACTCATATACTATGTACTACACTGTGCATTTCTTATATTCTAAGTTTTTCAGTGCAACTCACTCATATACTATGTACTACACTGTGCATTTCTTATATTCTAAGTTTTTCAGTGCAACTCACTCATATACTATGTATTACACTGTGCGTTTCTTATATTCTAAGTTTTTCAGTGCAACTCACTCATATACTATGTACTACACTGTGCGTTTCTTATATTCTAAGTTTTTTAGTGCAACTCACTCATATACTATGTACTACACTGTGCGTTTCTTATATTCTAAGTTTTTCAGTGCAACTCACTCATATACTATGTACTACACTGTGCGTTTCTTATATTCTAAGTTTTTCAGTGCAACTCACTCATATACTATGTACTACACTGTGCATTTCGTGTAATGCGGGTTTTTCAGTAAATTCTAAGTTTTTCAGTGCAACTCACTCATATACTATGTACTACACTGTGCGTTTCTTAAATTTTAAGTTTTTCAGTGCAACTCACTCATATACTATGTACTACACTGTGCGTTTCTTATATTCTAAGTTTTTCAGTGCAACTCACTCATATACTATGTACTACACTGTGCGTTTCTTATATTCTAAGTTTTTCAGTGCAACTCACTCATATACTCTGTACTACACTGTGCGTTTCTTATATTCTAAGTTTTTCAGTGCAACTCACTCATATACTATGTACTACACTGTGCGTTTCTTATATTCTAAGTTTTTCAGTGCAACTCACTCATATACTATGTACTACACTGTGCGTTTCTTATATTCTAAGTTTTTCAGTGCAACTCACTCATATACTACGTATTACACTGTGCGTTTCTTATATTCTAAGTTTTTCAGTGCAACTCACTCATATACTATGTACTACACTGTGCGTTTCTTATATTCTAAGTTTTTCAGTGCAACTCACTCATATACTATGTACTACACTGTGCGTTTCTTATATTCTAAGTTTTTCAGTGCAACTCACTCATATACTATGTACTACACTGTGCGTTTCTCTTATTCTAAGTTTTTCAGTGCAACTCACTCATATACTTTGTACTACACTGTGCATTTCTTGTAATACGGGTTTTTCAGTAAATTTTAAGTTTTTCAGTGCAACTTACTCATATACTATGTACTACACTGTGCGTTTCTTATATTCTAAGTTTTTCAGTGCAACTCACTCATATACTATGTACTACACTGTGCGTTTCTTGTATTCTAAGTTTTTCAGTGCAACTCACTCATATACTATGTACTACACTGTGCGTTTCTTATATTCTAAGTTTTTCAGTGCAACTCACTCATATACTATGTACTACACTGTGCATTTCGTGTAATGCGGGTTTTTCAGTAAATTCTAAGTTTTTCAGTGCAACTCACTCATATACTATGTACTACACTGTGCGTTTCTTATATTCTAAGTTTTTCAGTGCAACTCACTCATATACTATGTACTACACTGTGCATTTCGTGTAATGCGGGTTTTTCAGTAAATTCTAAGTTTTTCAGTGCAACTCACTCATATACTATGTACTACACTGTGCGTTTCTTAAATTCTAAGTTTTTCAGTGCAACTCACTCATATACTATGTACTACACTGTGCGTTTCTTAAATTCTAAGTTTTTCAGTGCAACTCACTCATATACTATGTATTACACTGTGCGTTTCTTATATTCTAAGTTTTTCAGTGCAACTCACTCATATACTATGTACTACACTGTGCGTTTCGTATATTCTAAGTTTTTCAGAGCAACTCACTCATATACTATGTACTACACTGTGCGTTTCTTAAATTCTAAGTTTTTCAGTGCAACTCACTCATATACTATGTACTACAATGTGCGTTTCTTATATTCTAACTTTTTCAGTGCAACTCACTCATATACTATGTACTACACTGTGCGTTTCTTATATTCTAAGTTTTTCAGTGCAACTCACTCATATACTATGTACTACACTGTGCGTTTCTTATATTCTAAGTTTTTCAGTGCAACTCACTCATATACTATGTACTACACTGTGCGTTTCTTATATTCTAAGTTTTTCAGTGCAACTCACTCATATACTATGTACTACACTGTGCGTTTCTTATATTCTAAGTTTTTCAGTGCAACTCACTCATATACTATGTACTACAATGTGCGTTTCTTATATTCTAAGTTTTTCAGTGCAACTCACTCATATACTATGTACTACACTGTGCGTTTCTTATATTCTAAGTTTTTCAGTGCAACTCACTCATATACTATGTACTACACTGTGCGTTTCTTATATTCTAAGTTTTTCAGTGCAACTCACTCATATACTATGTACTACACTGTGCGTTTCTTATATTCTAAGTTTTTCAGTGCAACTCACTCATATACTATGTACTACACTGTGCATTTCTTGTAATACGGGTTTTTCAGTAAATTCTAAGTTTTTCAGTGCAACTCACTCATATACTATGTACTACACTGTGCGTTTCTTATATTCTAAGTTTTTCAGTGCAACTCACTCATATACTATGTACTACACTGTGCGTTTCTTATATTCTAAGTTTTTCAGTGCAACTCACTCATATACTATGTACTACACTGTGCGTTTCTCTTATTCTAAGTTTTTCAGTGCAACTCACTCATATACTTTGTACTACACTGTGCATTTCTTGTAATACGGGTTTTTCAGTAAATTTTAAGTTTTTCAGTGCAACTCACTCATATACTATGTACTACACTGTGCGTTTCTTATATTCTAAGTTTTTCAGTGCAACTCACTCATATACTATGTACTACACTGTGCGTTTCTTATATTCTAAGTTTTTCAGTGCAACTCACTCATATACTATGTACTACACTGTGCGTTTCTTATATTCTAAGTTTTTCAGTGCAACTCACTCATATACTCTGTACTACACTGTGCGTTTCTTATATTCTAAGTTTTTCAGTGCAACTCACTCATATACTATGTACTACACTGTGCGTTTCTTATATTCTAAGTTTTTCAGTGCAACTCACTCATATACTATGTACTACACTGTGCGTTTCTTATATTCTAAGTTTTTCAGTGCAACTCACTCATATACTACGTATTACACTGTGCGTTTCTTATATTCTAAGTTTTTCAGTGCAACTCACTCATATACTATGTACTACACTGTGCGTTTCTTATATTCTAAGTTTTTCAGTGCAACTCACTCATATACTATGTACTACACTGTGCGTTTCTTATATTCTAAGTTTTTCAGTGCAACTCACTCATATACTATGTACTACACTGTGCGTTTCTCTTATTCTAAGTTTTTCAGTGCAACTCACTCATATACTTTGTACTACACTGTGCATTTCTTGTAATACGGGTTTTTCAGTAAATTTTAAGTTTTTCAGTGCAACTTACTCATATACTATGTACTACACTGTGCGTTTCTTATATTCTAAGTTTTTCAGTGCAACTCACTCATATACTATGTACTACACTGTGCGTTTCTTGTATTCTAAGTTTTTCAGTGCAACTCACTCATATACTATGTACTACACTGTGCGTTTCTTATATTCTAAGTTTTTCAGTGCAACTCACTCATATACTATGTACTACACTGTGCATTTCGTGTAATGCGGGTTTTTCAGTAAATTCTAAGTTTTTCAGTGCAACTCACTCATATACTATGTACTACACTGTGCGTTTCTTATATTCTAAGTTTTTCAGTGCAACTCACTCATATACTATGTACTACACTGTGCATTTCGTGTAATGCGGGTTTTTCAGTAAATTCTAAGTTTTTCAGTGCAACTCACTCATATACTATGTACTACACTGTGCGTTTCTTAAATTCTAAGTTTTTCAGTGCAACTCACTCATATACTATGTACTACACTGTGCGTTTCTTAAATTCTAAGTTTTTCAGTGCAACTCACTCATATACTATGTATTACACTGTGCGTTTCTTATATTCTAAGTTTTTCAGTGCAACTCACTCATATACTATGTACTACACTGTGCGTTTCGTATATTCTAAGTTTTTCAGAGCAACTCACTCATATACTATGTACTACACTGTGCGTTTCTTAAATTCTAAGTTTTTCAGTGCAACTCACTCATATACTATGTACTACAATGTGCGTTTCTTATATTCTAACTTTTTCAGTGCAACTCACTCATATACTATGTACTACACTGTGCGTTTCTTATATTCTAAGTTTTTCAGTGCAACTCACTCATATACTATGTACTACACTGTGCGTTTCTTATATTCTAAGTTTTTCAGTGCAACTCACTCATATACTATGTACTACACTGTGCGTTTCTTATATTCTAAGTTTTTCAGTGCAACTCACTCATATACTATGTACTACAATGTGCGTTTCTTATATTCTAAGTTTTTCAGTGCAACTCACTCATATACTATGTACTACACTGTGCGTTTCTTATATTCTAAGTTTTTCAGTGCAACTCACTCATATACTATGTACTACACTGTGCGTTTCTTATATTCTAAGTTTTTCAGTGCAACTCACTCATATACTATGTACTACACTGTGCGTTTCTTATATTCTAAGTTTTTCAGTGCAACTCACTCATATACTATGTACTACACTGTGCATTTCTTGTAATACGGGTTTTTCAGTAAATTCTAAGTTTTTCAGTGCAACTCACTCATATACTATGTACTACACTGTGCGTTTCTTATATTCTAAGTTTTTCAGTGCAACTCACTCATATACTATGTACTACACTGTGCGTTTCTTATATTCTAAGTTTTTCAGTGCAACTCACTCATATACTATGTACTACACTGTGCGTTTCTCTTATTCTAAGTTTTTCAGTGCAACTCACTCATATACTTTGTACTACACTGTGCATTTCTTGTAATACGGGTTTTTCAGTAAATTTTAAGTTTTTCAGTGCAACTTACTCATATACTATGTACTACACTGTGCGTTTCTTATATTCTAAGTTTTTCAGTGCAACTCACTCATATACTATGTACTACACTGTGCGTTTCTTGTATTCTAAGTTTTTCAGTGCAACTCACTCATATACTATGTACTACACTGTGCGTTTCTTATATTCTAAGTTTTTCAGTGCAACTCACTCATATACTATGTACTACACTGTGCATTTCGTGTAATGCGGGTTTTTCAGTAAATTCTAAGTTTTTCAGTGCAACTCACTCATATACTATGTACTACACTGTGCGTTTCTTATATTCTAAGTTTTTCAGTGCAACTCACTCATATACTATGTACTACACTGTGCATTTCGTGTAATGCGGGTTTTTCAGTAAATTCTAAGTTTTTCAGTGCAACTCACTCATATACTATGTACTACACTGTGCGTTTCTTAAATTCTAAGTTTTTCAGTGCAACTCACTCATATACTATGTACTACACTGTGCGTTTCTTAAATTCTAAGTTTTTCAGTGCAACTCACTCATATACTATGTATTACACTGTGCGTTTCTTATATTCTAAGTTTTTCAGTGCAACTCACTCATATACTATGTACTACACTGTGCGTTTCTTATATTCTAAGTTTTTCAGAGCAACTCACTCATATACTATGTACTACACTGTGCGTTTCTTAAATTCTAAGTTTTTCAGTGCAACTCACTCATATACTATGTACTACAATGTGCGTTTCTTATATTCTAACTTTTTCAGTGCAACTCACTCATATACTATGTACTACACTGTGCGTTTCTTATATTCTAAGTTTTTCAGTGCAACTCACTCATATACTATGTACTACACTGTGCGTTTCTTATATTCTAAGTTTTTCAGTGCAACTCACTCATATACTATGTACTACACTGTGCGTTTCTTATATTCTAAGTTTTTCAGTGCAACTCACTCATATACTATGTACTACACTGTGCGTTTCTTATATTCTAAGTTTTTCAGTGCAACTCACTCATATACTATGTACTACAATGTGCGTTTCTTATATTCTAAGTTTTTCAGTGCAACTCACTCATATACTATGTACTACACTGTGCGTTTCTTATATTCTAAGTTTTTCAGTGCAACTCACTCATATACTATGTACTACACTGTGCGTTTCTTATATTCTAAGTTTTTCAGTGCAACTCACTCATATACTATGTACTACACTGTGCGTTTCTTATATTCTAAGTTTTTCAGTGCAACTCACTCATATACTATGTACTACACTGTGCATTTCTTGTAATACGGGTTTTTCAGTAAATTCTAAGTTTTTCAGTGCAACTCACTCATATACTATGTACTACACTGTGCGTTTCTTATATTCTAAGTTTTTCAGTGCAACTCACTCATATACTATGTACTACAATGTGCGTTTCTTATATTCTAACTTTTTCAGTGCAACTCACTCATATACTATGTACTACACTGTGCGTTTCTTATATTCTAAGTTTTTCAGTGCAACTCACTCATATACTATGTACTACACTGTGCGTTTCTTATATTCTAAGTTTTTCAGTGCAACTCACTCATATACTATGTACTACACTGTGCGTTTCTTATATTCTAAGTTTTTCAGTGCAACTCACTCATATACTATGTACTACACTGTGCGTTTCTTATATTCTAAGTTTTTCAGTGCAACTCACTCATATACTATGTACTACAATGTGCGTTTCTTATATTCTAAGTTTTTCAGTGCAACTCACTCATATACTATGTACTACACTGTGCGTTTCTTATATTCTAAGTTTTTCAGTGCAACTCACTCATATACTATGTACTACACTGTGCGTTTCTTATATTCTAAGTTTTTCAGTGCAACTCACTCATATACTATGTACTACACTGTGCGTTTCTTATATTCTAAGTTTTTCAGTGCAACTCACTCATATACTATGTACTACACTGTGCATTTCTTGTAATACGGGTTTTTCAGTAAATTCTAAGTTTTTCAGTGCAACTCACTCATATACTATGTACTACACTGTGCGTTTCTTATATTCTAAGTTTTTCAGTGCAACTCACTCATATACTATGTACTACACTGTGCGTTTCTTAAATTCTAAGTTTTTCAGTGCAACTCAATCATATACTATGTACTACACTGTGCGTTTCTTAAATTCTAAGTTTTTCAGTGCAACTCACTCATATACTATGTACTACACTGTGCGTTTCTTATATTCTAAGTTTTTCAGTGCAACTCACTCATATACTATGTACTACACTGTGCGTTTCTTATATTCTAAGTTTTTCAGTGCAACTCACTCATATACTATGTACTACACTGTGCGTTTCTCTTATTCTAAGTTTTTCAGTGCAACTCACTCATATACTTTGTACTACACTGTGCATTTCTTGTAATACGGGTTTTTCAGTAAATTCTAAGTTTTTCAGTGCAACTCACTCATATACTATGTACTACACTGTGCGTTTCTTATATTCTAAGTTTTTCAGTGCAACTCACTCATATACTATGTACTACACTGTGCGTTTCTTATATTCTAAGTTTTTCAGTGCAACTCACTCATATACTATGTACTACACTGTGCATTTCTTGTAATACGGGTTTTTCAGTAAATTCTAAGTTTTTCAGTGCAACTCACTCATATACTATGTACTACACTGTGCGTTTCTTATATTCTAAGTTTTTCAGTGCGACTCACTCATATACTATGTACTACACTGTGCGTTTCTTATATTCTAAGTTTTTCAGTGCAACTCACTCATATACTATGTACTACACTGTGCATTTCTTATATTCTAAGTTTTTCAGTGCAACTCACTCATATACTATGTATTACACTGTGCATTTCTTATATTCTAAGTTTTTCAGTGCAACTCACTCATATACTATGTACTACACTGTGCGTTTCTTATATTCTAAGTTTTTCAGTGCAACTCACTCATATACTATGTACTACACTGTGCGTTTCTTATATTCTAAGTTTTTCAGTGCAACTCACTCATATACTCTGTACTACACTGTGCGTTTCTTATATTCTAAGTTTTTCAGTGCAACTCACTCATATACTATGTACTACACTGTGCATTTCTTGTAATACGTGTTTTTCAGTAAATTCTAAGTTTTTCAGTGCAACTCACTCATATACTATGTAATACACTGTGCGTTTCTTATATTCTAAGTTTTTCAGTGCAACTCACTCATATACTATGTACTACACTGTGCGTTTCTTATATTCTATGTTTTTCAGTGCAACTCACTCATATACTATGTACTACACTGTGCGTTTCTTATATTCTAAGTTTTTCAGTGCAACTCACTCATATACTATGTACTACACTGTGCGTTTCTTATATTCTAAGTTTTTCAGTGCAACTCACTCATATACTATGTACTACACTGTGCGTTTCTTATATTCTATGTTTTTCAGTGCAACTCACTCATATACTATGTACTACACTGTGCGTTTCTTATATTCTAAGTTTTTCAGTGCAACTCACTCATATACTATGTACTACACTGTGCATTTCGTGTAATGCGGGTTTTCAGTAAATTCTAAGTTTTTCAGTGCAACTCACTCATATACTATGTACTACACTGTGCGTTTCTTAAATTTTAAGTTTTTCAGTGCAACTCACTCATATACTATGTACTATACTGTGCGTTTCTTAAATTCTAAGTTTTTCAGTGCAACTCACTCATATACTATGTACTACACTGTGCGTTTCTTATATTCTAAGTTTTTCAGTGCAACTCACTCATATACTATGTACTACACTGTGCGTTTCTTATATTCTAAGGTTTTCAGTGCAACTCACTCATATACTATGTACTACACTGTGCATTTCTTATATTCTAAGTTTTTCAGTGCAACTCACTCATATACTATGTATTACACTGTGCGTTTCTTATATTCTAAGTTTTTCAGTGCAACTCACTCATATACTATGTACTACACTGTGCGTTTCTTATATTCTAAGTTTTTCAGTGCAACTCACTCATATACTATTTACTACACTGTGCGTTTCTTATATTCTAAGTTTTTCAGTGCAACTCACTCATATACTCTGTACTACACTGTGCGTTTCTTATATTCTAAGTTTTTCAGTGCAACTCACTCATATACTATGTACTACACTGTGCATTTCTTGTAATACGTGTTTTTCAGTAAATTCTAAGTTTTTCAGTGCAACTCACTCATATACTATGTACTACACTGTGCGTTTCTTATATTCTAAGTTTTTCAGTGCAACTCACTCATATACTATGTACTACACTGTGCGTTTCTTATATTCTATGTTTTTCAGTGCAACTCACTCATATACTATGTACTACACTGTGCGTTTCTTATATTCTAAGTTTTTCAGTGCAACTCACTCATATACTATGTACTACACTGTGCGTTTCTTATATTCTAAGTTTTTCAGTGCAACTCACTCATATACTATGTACTACACTGTGCGTTTCTTATATTCTATGTTTTTCAGTGCAACTCACTCATATACTATGTACTACACTGTGCGTTTCTTATATTCTAAGTTTTTCAGTGCAACTCACTCATATACTATGTACTACACTGTGCATTTCGTGTAATGCGGGTTTTTCAGTAAATTCTAAGTTTTTCAGTGCAACTCACTCATATACTATGTACTACACTGTGCGTTTCTTAAATTTTAAGTTTTTCAGTGCAACTCACTCATATACTATGTACTATACTGTGCGTTTCTTAAATTCTAAGTTTTTCAGTGCAACTCACTCATATACTATGTACTACACTGTGCGTTTCTTATATTCTAAGTTTTTCAGTGCAACTCACTCATATACTATGTACTATACTGTGCGTTTCTTAAATTCTAAGTTTTTCAGTGCAACTCACTCATATACTATGTACTACACTGTGCGTTTCTTATATTCTAAGTTTTTCAGTGCAACTCACTCATATACTATGTACTACACTGTGCGTTTCTTATATTCTAAGTTTTTCAGTGCAACTCACTCATATACTATGTACTACACTGTGCATTTCTTATATTCTAAGTTTTTCAGTGCAACTCACTCATATACTATGTATTACACTGTGCGTTTCTTATATTCTAAGTTTTTCAGTGCAACTCACTCATATACTATGTACTACACTGTGCGTTTCTTATATTCTAAGTTTTTCAGTGCAACTCACTCATATACTATGTACTACACTGTGCGTTTCTTATATTCTAAGTTTTTCAGTGCAACTCACTCATATACTCTGTACTACACTGTGCGTTTCTTATATTCTAAGTTTTTCAGTGCAACTCACTCATATACTATGTACTACACTGTGCGTTTCTTATATTCTATGTTTTTCAGTGCAACTCACTCATATACTATGTCCTACACTGTGCGTTTCTTATATTCTAAGTTTTTCAGTGCAACTCACTCATATACTATGTACTACACTGTGCATTTCGTGTAATGCGGGTTTTTCAGTAAATTCTAAGTTTTTCAGTGCAACTCACTCATATACTATGTACTACACTGTGCGTTTCTTAAATTTTAAGTTTTTCAGTGCAACTCACTCATATACTATGTACTATACTGTGCGTTTCTTAAATTCTAAGTTTTTCAGTGCAACTCACTCATATACTATGTACTACACTGTGCGTTTCTTATATTCTAAGTTTTTCAGTGCAACTCACTCATATACTATGTACTACACTGTGCGTTTCTTATATTCTAAGTTTTTCAGAGCAACTCACTCATATACTATGTACTACACTGTGCGTTTCTTAAATTCTAAGTTTTTCAGTGCAACTCACTCATATACTATGTACTACACTGTGCGTTTCTTATATTCTAAGTTTTTCAGTGCAACTCACTCATATACTATGTAATACACTGTGCGTTTCTTATATTCTAAGTTTTTCAGTGCAACTCACTCATATACTATGTACTACACTGTGAGTTTCTTATATTCTAAGTTTTTCAGTGCAACTCACTCATATACTATGTACTACACTGTGCGTTTCTTATATTCTAAGTTTTTCAGTGCAACTCACTCATATACTATGTACTACACTGTGCGTTTCTTATATTCTAAGTTTTTCAGTGCAACTCACTCATATACTATGTATTACACTGTGCGTTTCTTATATTCTAAGTTTTTCAGTGCAACTCACTCATATACTATGTACTACACTGTGCGTTTTTTATATTCTAAGTTTTTCAGTGCAACTCACTCATATACTATGTACTACACTGTGCGTTTCTTATATTCTAAGTTTTTCAGTGCAACTCACTCATATACTATGTACTACACTGTGCGTTTCTTATATTCTAAGTTTTTCAGTGCAACTCACTCATATACTATGTACTACACTGTGCATTTCTTGTAATACGGGTTTTTCAGTAAATTCTAAGTTTTTCAGTGCAACTCACTCATATACTATGTACTACACTGTGCGTTTCTTATATTCTAAGTTTTTCAGTGCAACTCACTCATATACTATGTACTACACTGTGCGTTTCTTATATTCTAAGTTTTTCAGTGCAACTCACTCATATACTATGTACTACACTGTGCATTTCTTATATTCTAAGTTTTTCAGTGCAACTCACTCATATACTATGTATTACACTGTGCGTTTCTTATATTCTAAGTTTTTCAGTGCAACTCACTCATATACTATGTACTACACTGTGCGTTTCTTATATTCTAAGTTTTTCAGTGCAACTCACTCATATACTATGTACTACACTGTGCGTTTCTTATATTCTAAGTTTTTCAGTGCAACTCACTCATATACTCTGTACTACACTGTGCGTTTCTTATATTCTAAGTTTTTCAGTGCAACTCACTCATATACTATGTACTACACTGTGCATTTCTTGTAATACGTGTTTTTCAGTAAATTCTAAGTTTTTCAGTGCAACTCACTCATATACTATGTACTACACTGTGCGTTTCTTATATTCTAAGTTTTTCAGTGCAACTCACTCATATACTATGTACTACACTGTGCGTTTCTTATATTCTAAGTTTTTCAGTGCAACTCACTCATATACTATGTATTACACTGTGCATTTCTTATATTCTAAGTTTTTCAGTGCAACTCACTCATATACTATGTACTACACTGTGCGTTTCTTATATTCTAAGTTTTTCAGTGCAACTCACTCATATACTATGTACTACACTGTGCGTTTCTTATATTCTAAGTTTTTCAGTGCAACTCACTCATATACTATGTACTACACTGTGCATTTCTTGTAATACGGGTTTTTCAGTAAATTCTAAGTTTTTCAGTGCAACTCACTCATATACTATGTACTACACTGTGCGTTTCTTATATTCTAAGTTTTTCAGTGCAACTCACTCATATACTATGTACTACACTGTGCGTTTCTTATATTCTAAGTTTTTCAGTGCAACTCACTCATATACTATGTACTACACTGTGCATTTCTTATATTCTAAGTTTTTCAGTGCAACTCACTCATATACTATGTATTACACTGTGCGTTTCTTATATTCTAAGTTTTTCAGTGCAACTCACTCATATACTATGTACTACACTGTGCGTTTCTTATATTCTAAGTTTTTCAGTGCAACTCACTCATATACTATGTACTACACTGTGCGTTTCTTATATTCTAAGTTTTTCAGTGCAACTCACTCATATACTCTGTACTACACTGTGCGTTTCTTATATTCTAAGTTTTTCAGTGCAACTCACTCATATACTATGTACTACACTGTGCATTTCTTGTAATACGTGTTTTTCAGTAAATTCTAAGTTTTTCAGTGCAACTCACTCATATACTATGTACTACACTGTGCGTTTCTTATATTCTAAGTTTTTCAGTGCAACTCACTCATATACTATGTACTACACTGTGCGTTTCTTATATTCTAAGTTTTTCAGTGCAACTCACTCATATACTATGTATTACACTGTGCATTTCTTATATTCTAAGTTTTTCAGTGCAACTCACTCATATACTATGTACTACACTGTGCGTTTCTTATATTCTAAGTTTTTCAGTGCAACTCACTCATATACTATGTACTACACTGTGCGTTTCTTATATTCTAAGTTTTTCAGTGCAACTCACTCATATACTATGTACTACACTGTGCGTTTCTTATATTCTAAGTTTTTCAGTGCAACTCACTCATATACTATGTACTACACTGTGCATTTCGTGTAATGCGGGTTTTTCATTAAATTCTAAGTTTTTCAGTGCAACTCACTCATATACTATGTACTACACTGTGCGTTTCTTAAATTCTAAGTTTTTCAGTGCAACTCACTCATATACTATGTACTACACTGTGCGTTTCTTAAATTCTAAGTTTTTCAGTGCAACTCACTCATATACTATGTACTACACTGTGCGTTTCTTATATTCTAAGTTTTTCAGTGCAACTCACTCATATAATATGTACTACACTGTGCGTTTCTTATATTCTAAGTTTTTCAGAGCAACTCACTCATATACTATGTACTACACTGTGCGTTTCTTAAATTCTAAGTTTTTCAGTGCAACTCACTCATATACTATGTACTACAATGTGCGTTTCTTATATTCTAAGTTTTTCAGTGCAACTCACTCATATACTATGTACTACACTGTGCGTTTTTTATATTCTAAGTTTTTCAGTGCAACTCACTCATATACTATGTACTACACTGTGCGTTTCTTATATTCTAAGTTTTTCAGTGCAACTCACTCATATACTATGTACTACACTGTGCGTTTCTTATATTCTAAGTTTTTCAGTGCAACTCACTCATATACTATGTACTACACTGTGCGTTTCTTATATTCTAAGTTTTTCAGTGCAACTCACTCATATACTATGTATTACACTGTGCGTTTCTTATATTCTAAGTTTTTCAGTGCAACTCACTCATATACTATGTACTACACTGTGCGTTTCTTATATTCTAAGTTTTTCAGTGCAACTCACTCATATACTATGTACTACACTGTGCGTTTCTTATATTCTAAGTTTTTCAGTGCAACTCACTCATATACTATGTACTACACTGTGCGTTTCTTAAATTCTAAGTTTTTCAGTGCAACTCACTCATATACTATGTACTACAATGTGCGTTTCTTATATTCTAAGTTTTTCAGTGCAACTCACTCATATACTATGTACTACACTGTGCATTTCGTGTAATGCGGGTTTTTCAGTAAATTCTAAGTTTTTCAGTGCAACTCACTCATATACTATGTACTACACTGTGCGTTTCTTATATTCTAAGTTTTTCAGTGCAACTCACTCATATACTATGTACTACACTGTGCATTTCGTGTAATGCGGGTTTTTCAGTAAATTCTAAGTTTTTCAGTGCAACTCACTCATATACTATGTACTACACTGTGCGTTTCTTAAATTTTAAGTTTTTCAGTGCAACTCACTCATATACTATGTACTACACTGTGCGTTTCTTATATTCTAAGTTTTTCAGTGCAACTCACTCATATACTATGTATTACACTGTGCGTTTCTTATATTCTAAGTTTTTCAGTGTAACTCACTCATATACTATGTACTACACTGTGCGTTTCTTATATTCTAAGTTTTTCAGTGCAACTCACTCATATACTATGTACTACACTGTGTGTTTCTTATATTCTAAGTTTTTCAGTGCAACTCACTCATATACTATGTACTACACTGTGCGTTTCTTATATTCTAAGTTTTTCAGTGCAACTCACTCATATACTATGTACTACACTGTGCATTTCTTGTAATATGGGTTTTTCAGTAAATTCTAAGTTTTTCAGTGCAACTCACTCATATACTATGTACTACACTGTGCGTTTCTTATATTCTAAGTTTTTCAGTGCAACTCACTCATATACTATGTACTACACTGTGCGTTTCTTAAATTCTAAGTTTTTCAGTGCAACTCAATCATATACTATGTACTACACTGTGCGTTTCTTAAATTCTAAGTTTTTCAGTGCAACTCACTCATATACTATGTACTACACTGTGCGTTTCTTATATTCTAAGTTTTTCAGTGCAACTCACTCATATACTATGTACTACACTGTGTGTTTCTTATATTCTAAGTTTTTCAGTGCAACTCACTCATATACTATGTACTACTCTGTGCGTTTCTTATATTCTAAGTTTTTCAGTGCAACTCACTCATATACTATGTACTACACTGTGCGTTTCTTATATTCTAAGTTTTTCAGTGCAACTCACTCATATACTATGTACTACACTGTGCGTTTCTTATATTCTAAGTTATTCAGTGCAACTCACTCATATACTATGTACTACACTGTGCGTTTCTTATATTCTAAGTTTTTCAGTGCAACTCACTCATATACTATGTATTACACTGTGCGTTTCTTATATTCTAAGTTTTTCAGTGCAACTCACTCATATACTATGTACTACACTGTGCGTTTCTTATATTCTAAGTTTTTCAGTGCAACTCACTCATATACTATGTACTACACTGTGCGTTTCTTATTTTCTAAGTTTTTCAGTGCAACTCACTCATATACTATGTACTACACTGTGCGTATCTCTTATTCTAAGTTTTTCAGTGGAACTCACTCATATACTATGTACTACACTGTGCATTTCTTGTAATACGGGTTATTCAGTAAATTCTAAGTTTTTCAGTGCAACTCACTCATATACTATGTACTACACTGTGCGTTTCTTATATTCTAAGTTTTTCAGTGCAACTCACTCATATACTATGTACTACACTGTGCGTTTCTTATATTCTAAGTTTTTCAGTGCAACTCACTCATATACTATGTACTACACTGTGCGTTTCTTATATTCAAAGTTTTTCAGTGCAACTCAATCATATACTATGTACTACACTGTGCGTTTCTTAAATTCTAAGTTTTTCAGTGCAACTCAATCATATACTATGTACTACACTGTGCGTTTCTTAAATTCTAAGTTTTTCAGTGCAACTCACTCATATACTATGTACTACACTGGGCGTTTCTTATATTCTAAGTTTTTCAGTGCAACTCACTCATATACTATGTACTACACTGTGCATTTCGTGTAATGCAGGTTTTTCAGTAAATTCTAAGTTTTTCAGTGCAACTCACTCATATACTATGTACTACACTGTGCGTTTCTTATATTCTAAGTTTTTCAGTGCAACTCACTCATATACTATGTACTACACTGTGCGTTTCTTAAATTCTAAGTTTTTCAGTGCAACTCACTCATATACTATGTACTACAATGTGCGTTTCTTATATTCTAAGTTTTTCAGTGCAACTCACTCATATACTATGTACTACACTGTGCGTTTCTTATATTCTAAGTTTTTCAGTGCAACTCACTCATATACTATGTACTACACTGTGCATTTCGTGTAATGCGGGTTTTTCAGTAAATTCTAAGTTTTTCAGTGCAACTCACTCATATACTATGTACTACACTGTGCGTTTCTTATATTCTAAGTTTTTCAGTGCAACTCACTCATATACTATGTACTACACTGTGCGTTTCTTATATTCTAAGTTTTTCAGTGCAACTCACTCATATACTATGTACTACACTGTGCATTTCGTGTAATGCGGGTTTTTCAGTAAATTCTAAGTTTTTCAGTGCAACTCACTCATATACTATGTACTACACTGTGCGTTTCTTAAATTTTAAGTTTTTCAGTGCAACTCACTCATATACTATGTACTACACTGTGCGTTTCTTAAATTCTAAGTTTTTCAGTGCAACTCACTCATATACTATGTACTACACTGTGCGTTTCTTAAATTTTAAGTTTTTCAGTGCAACTCACTCATATACTATGTACTATACTGTGCGTTTCTTAAATTCTAAGTTTTTCAGTGCAACTCACTCATATACTATGTACTACACTGTGCGTTTCTTATATTCTAAGTTTTTCAGTGCAACTCACTCATATACTATGTACTATACTGTGCGTTTCTTAAATTCTAAGTTTTTCAGTGCAACTCACTCATATACTATGTACTACACTGTGCGTTTCTTATATTCTAAGTTTTTCAGTGCAACTCACTCATATACTATGTACTACACTGTGCGTTTCTTATATTCTAAGTTTTTCAGTGCAACTCACTCATATACTATGTACTACACTGTGCATTTCTTATATTCTAAGTTTTTCAGTGCAACTCACTCATATACTATGTATTACACTGTGCGTTTCTTATATTCTAAGTTTTTCAGTGCAACTCACTCATATACTATGTACTACACTGTGCGTTTCTTATATTCTAAGTTTTTCAGTGCAACTCACTCATATACTATGTACTACACTGTGCGTTTCTTATATTCTAAGTTTTTCAGTGCAACTCACTCATATACTCTGTACTACACTGTGCGTTTCTTATATTCTAAGTTTTTCAGTGCAACTCACTCATATACTATGTACTACACTGTGCATTTCTTGTAATACGTGTTTTTCAGTAAATTCTAAGTTTTTCAGTGCAACTCACTCATATACTATGTACTACACTGTGCGTTTCTTATATTCTAAGTTTTTCAGTGCAACTCACTCATATACTATGTACTACACTGTGCGTTTCTTATATTCTATGTTTTTCAGTGCAACTCACTCATATACTATGTACTACACTGTGCGTTTCTTATATTCTAAGTTTTTCAGTGCAACTCACTCATATACTATGTACTACACTGTGCGTTTCTTATATTCTAAGTTTTTCAGTGCAACTCACTCATATACTATGTACTACACTGTGCGTTTCTTAAATTCTAAGTTTTTCAGTGCAACTCACTCATATACTATGTACTACAATGTGCGTTTCTTATATTCTAAGTTTTTCAGTGCAACTCACTCATATACTATGTACTACACTGTGCGTTTCTTATATTCTAAGTTTTTCAGTGCAACTCACTCATATACTATGTACTACACTGTGCATTTCGTGTAATGCGGGTTTTTCAGTAAATTCTAAGTTTTTCAGTGCAACTCACTCATATACTATGTACTACACTGTGCGTTTCTTATATTCTAAGTTTTTCAGTGCAACTCACTCATATACTATGTACTACACTGTGCGTTTCTTATATTCTAAGTTTTTCAGTGCAACTCACTCATATACTATGTACTACACTGTGCATTTCGTGTAATGCGGGTTTTTCAGTAAATTCTAAGTTTTTCAGTGCAACTCACTCATATACTATGTACTACACTGTGAGTTTCTTAAATTTTAAGTTTTTCAGTGCAACTCACTCATATACTATGTACTACACTGTGCGTTTCTTAAATTCTAAGTTTTTCAGTGCAACTCACTCATATACTATGTACTACACTGTGCGTTTCTTAAATTTTAAGTTTTTCAGTGCAACTCACTCATATACTATGTACTATACTGTGCGTTTCTTAAATTCTAAGTTTTTCAGTGCAACTCACTCATATACTATGTACTACACTGTGCGTTTCTTATATTCTAAGTTTTTCAGTGCAACTCACTCATATACTATGTACTATACTGTGCGTTTCTTAAATTCTAAGTTTTTCAGTGCAACTCACTCATATACTATGTACTACACTGTGCGTTTCTTATATTCTAAGTTTTTCAGTGCAACTCACTCATATACTATGTACTACACTGTGCGTTTCTTATATTCTAAGTTTTTCAGTGCAACTCACTCATATACTATGTACTACACTGTGCATTTCTTATATTCTAAGTTTTTCAGTGCAACTCACTCATATACTATGTATTACACTGTGCGTTTCTTATATTCTAAGTTTTTCAGTGCAACTCACTCATATACTATGTACTACACTGTGCGTTTCTTATATTCTAAGTTTTTCAGTGCAACTCACTCATATACTATGTACTACACTGTGCGTTTCTTATATTCTAAGTTTTTCAGTGCAACTCACTCATATACTCTGTACTACACTGTGCGTTTCTTATATTCTAAGTTTTTCAGTGCAACTCACTCATATACTATGTACTACACTGTGCATTTCTTGTAATACGTGTTTTTCAGTAAATTCTAAGTTTTTCAGTGCAACTCACTCATATACTATGTACTACACTGTGCGTTTCTTATATTCTAAGTTTTTCAGTGCAACTCACTCATATACTATGTACTACACTGTGCGTTTCTTATATTCTATGTTTTTCAGTGCAACTCACTCATATACTATGTACTACACTGTGCGTTTCTTATATTCTAAGTTTTTCAGTGCAACTCACTCATATACTATGTACTACACTGTGCGTTTCTTATATTCTAAGTTTTTCAGTGCAACTCACTCATATACTATGTACTACACTGTGCGTTTCTTATATTCTATGTTTTTCAGTGCAACTCACTCATATACTATGTACTACACTGTGCGTTTCTTATATTCTAAGTTTTTCAGTGCAACTCACTCATATACTATGTACTACACTGTGCATTTCGTGTAATGCGGGTTTTTCAGTAAATTCTAAGTTTTTCAGTGCAACTCACTCATATACTATGTACTACACTGTGCGTTTCTTATATTCTAAGTTTTTCAGTGCAACTCACTCATATACTATGTACTACACTGTGCGTTTCTTATATTCTAAGTTTTTCAGAGCAACTCACTCATATACTATGTACTACACTGTGCGTTTCTTAAATTCTAAGTTTTTCAGTGCAACTCACTCATATACTATGTACTACAATGTGCGTTTCTTATATTCTAAGTTTTTCAGTGCAACTCACTCATATACTATGTAATACACTGTGCGTTTCTTATATTCTAAGTTTTTCAGTGCAACTCACTCATATACTATGTACTACACTGTGAGTTTCTTATATTCTAAGTTTTTCAGTGCAACTCACTCATATACTATGTACTACACTGTGCGTTTCTTATATTCTAAGTTTTTCAGTGCAACTCACTCATATACTATGTACTACACTGTGCGTTTCTTATATTCTAAGTTTTTCAGTGCAACTCACTCATATACTATGTATTACACTGTGCGTTTCTTATATTCTAAGTTTTTCAGTGCAACTCACTCATATACTATGTACTACACTGTGCGTTTCTTATATTCTAAGTTTTTCAGTGCAACTCACTCATATACTATGTACTACACTGTGCATTTCTTATATTCTAAGTTTTTCAGTGCAACTCACTCATATACTATGTACTACACTGTGCGTTTCTTATATTCTAAGTTTTTCAGTGCAACTCACTCATATACTATGTACTACACTGTGCATTTCTTGTAATACGGGTTTTTCAGTAAATTCTAAGTTTTTCAGTGCAACTCACTCATATACTATAAACTACACTGTGCGTTTCTTATATTCTAAGTTTTTCAGTGCAACTCACTCATATACTATGTACTACACTGTGCGTTTCTTATATTCTAAGTTTTTCAGTGCAACTCACTCATATACTATGTACTACACTGTGCATTTCTTATATTCTAAGTTTTTCAGTGCAACTCACTCATATACTATGTATTACACTGTGCGTTTCTTATATTCTAAGTTTTTCAGTGCAACTCACTCATATACTATGTACTACACTGTGCGTTTCTTATATTCTAAGTTTTTCAGTGCAACTCACTCATATACTATGTACTACACTGTGCGTTTCTTATATTCTAAGTTTTTCAGTGCAACTCACTCATATACTCTGTACTACACTGTGCGTTTCTTATATTCTAAGTTTTTCAGTGCAACTCACTCATATACTATGTACTACACTGTGCATTTCTTGTAATACGTGTTTTTCAGTAAATTCTAAGTTTTTCAGTGCAACTCACTCATATACTATGTACTACACTGTGCGTTTCTTATATTCTAAGTTTTTCAGTGCAACTCACTCATATACTATGTACTACACTGTGCGTTTCTTATATTCTAAGTTTTTCAGTGCAACTCACTCATATACTATGTATTACACTGTGCATTTCTTATATTCTAAGTTTTTCAGTGCAACTCACTCATATACTATGTACTACACTGTGCGTTTCTTATATTCTAAGTTTTTCAGTGCAACTCACTCATATACTATGTACTACACTGTGCGTTTCTTATATTCTAAGTTTTTCAGTGCAACTCACTCATATACTATGTACTACACTGTGCGTTTCTTATATTCTAAGTTTTTCAGTGCAACTCACTCATATACTATGTACTACACTGTGCATTTCGTGTAATGCGGGTTTTTCATTAAATTCTAAGTTTTTCAGTGCAACTCACTCATATACTATGTACTACACTGTGCGTTTCTTAAATTCTAAGTTTTTCAGTGCAACTCACTCATATACTATGTACTACACTGTGCGTTTCTTAAATTCTAAGTTTTTCAGTGCAACTCACTCATATACTATGTACTACACTGTGCGTTTCTTATATTCTAAGTTTTTCAGTGCAACTCACTCATATACTATGTACTACACTGTGCGTTTCTTATATTCTAAGTTTTTCAGAGCAACTCACTCATATACTATGTACTACACTGTGCGTTTCTTAAATTCTAAGTTTTTCAGTGCAACTCACTCATATACTATGTACTACAATGTGCGTTTCTTATATTCTAAGTTTTTCAGTTCAACTCACTCATATACTATGTACTACACTGTGCGTTTCTTATATTCTAAGTTTTTCAGTGCAACTCACTCATATACTATGTATTACACTGTGCGTTTCTTATATTCTAAGTTTTTCAGTGCAACTCACTCATATACTATGTACTACACTGTGCGTTTCTTATATTCTAAGTTTTTCAGTGCAACTCACTCATATACTATGTACTACACTGTGCGTTTCTTATATTCTAAGTTTTTCAGTGCAACTCACTCATATACTATGTACTACACTGTGCGTTTCTTATATTCTAAGTTTTTCAGTGCAACTCACTCATATACTATGTACTACACTGTGCATTTCTTGTAATACGGGTTTTTCAGTAAATTCTAAGTTTTTCAGTGCAACTCACTCATATACTATGTACTACACTGTGCGTTTCTTATATTCTAAGTTTTTCAGTGCAACTCACTCATATACTATGTACTACACTGTGCGTTTCTTAAATTCTAAGTTTTTCAGTGCAACTCACTCATATACTATGTACTACACTCTGCGTTTCTTATTTTCTAAGTTTTTCAGTGCAACTCACTCATATACTATGTACTACACTGTGCGTTTCTCTTATTCTAAGTTTTTCAGTGCAACTCACTCATATACTATGTACTACACTGTGCATTTCTTGTAATACGGGTTTTTCAGTAAATTCTAAGTTTTTCAGTGCAACTCACTCATATACTATGTACTACACTGTGCGTTTCTTATATTCTAAGTTTTTCAGTGCAACTCACTCATATACTATGTACTACACTGTGCGTTTCTTATATTCTAAGTTTTTCAGTGCAACTCACTCATATACTATGTACTACACTGGGCGTTTCTTATATTCTAAGTTTTTCAGTGCAACTCACTCATATACTATGTACTACACTGTGCATTTCGTGTAATGCAGGTTTTTCAGTAAATTCTAAGTTTTTCAGTGCAACTCACTCATATACTATGTACTACACTGTGCGTTTCTTATATTCTAAGTTTTTCAGTGCAACTCACTCATATACTATGTACTACACTGTGCGTTTCTTATATTCTAAGTTTTTCAGTGCAACTCACTCATATACTATGTACTACACTGTGCATTTCGTGTAATGCGGGTTTTTCAGTAAATTCTAAGTTTTTCAGTGCAACTCACTCATATACTATGTACTACACTGTGCGTTTCTTATATTCTAAGTTTTTCAGTGCAACTCACTCATATACTATGTACTACACTGTGCATTTCGTGTAATGCGGGTTTTTCAGTAAATTCTAAGTTTTTCAGTGCAACTCACTCATATACTATGTACTACACTGTGCGTTTCTTAAATTTTAAGTTTTTCAGTGCAACTCACTCATATACTATGTACTACACTGTGCGTTTCTTATATTCTAAGTTTTTCAGTGCAACTCACTCATATACTATGTATTACACTGTGCGTTTCTTATATTCTAAGTTTTTCAGTGCAACTCACTCATATACTATGTACTACACTGTGCGTTTCTTATATTCTAAGTTTTTCAGTGCAACTCACTCATATACTATGTACTACACTGTGCGTTTCTTATATTCTAAGTTTTTCAGTGCAACTCACTCATATACTATGTACTACACTGTGCGTTTCTTATATTCTAAGTTTTTCAGTGCAACTCACTCATATACTATGTACTACACTGTGCATTTCTTGTAATATGGGTTTTTCAGTAAATTCTAAGTTTTTCAGTGCAACTCACTCATATACTATGTACTACACTGTGTGTTTCTTATATTCTAAGTTTTTCAGTGCAACTCACTCATATACTATGTACTACACTGTGCGTTTCTTAAATTCTAAGTTTTTCAGTGCAACTCAATCATATACTATGTACTACACTGTGCGTTTCTTAAATTCTAAGTTTTTCAGTGCAACTCACTCATATACTATGTACTACACTGTGCGTTTCTTATATTCTAAGTTTTTCAGTGCAACTCACTCATATACTATGTACTACACTGTGCGTTTCTTATATTCTAAGTTTTTCAGTGCAACTCACTCATATACTATGTACTACACTGTGCGTTTCTTATATTCTAAGTTTTTCAGTGCAACTCACTCATATACTATGTACTACACTGTGCGTTTCTTATATTCTAAGTTTTTCAGTGCAACTCACTCATATACTATGTACTACACTGTGCGTTTCTTATATTCTAAGTTATTCAGTGCAACTCACTCATATACTATGTACTACACTGTGCGTTTCTTATATTCTAAGTTTTTCAGTGCAACTCACTCATATACTATGTACTACACTGTGCGTTTCTTATATTCTAAGTTTTTCAGTGCAACTCACTCATATACTATGTACTACACTGTGCGTTTCTTATATTCTAAGTTTTTCAGTGCAACTCACTCATATACTATGTACTACACTGTGCGTTTCTTATTTTCTAAGTTTTTCAGTGCAACTCACTCATATACTATGTACTACACTGTGCGTATCTCTTATTCTAAGTTTTTCAGTGGAACTCACTCATATACTATGTACTACACTGTGCATTTCTTGTAATACGGGTTATTCAGTAAATTCTAAGTTTTTCAGTGCAACTCACTCATATACTATGTACTACACTGTGCGTTTCTTATATTCTAAGTTTTTCAGTGCAACTCACTCATATACTATGTACTACACTGTGCGTTTCTTATATTATAAGTTTTTCAGTGCAACTCACTCATATACTATGTACTACACTGTGCGTTTCTTATATTCAAAGTTTTTCAGTGCAACTCAATCATATACTATGTACTACACTGTGCGTTTCTTAAATTCTAAGTTTTTCAGTGCAACTCAATCATATACTATGTACTACACTGTGCGTTTCTTAAATTCTAAGTTTTTCAGTGCAACTCACTCATATACTATGTACTACACTGGGCGTTTCTTATATTCTAAGTTTTTCAGTGCAACTCACTCATATACTATGTACTACACCTTGCATTTCGTGTAATGCAGGTTTTTCAGTAAATTCTAAGTTTTTCAGTGCAACTAACTCATATACTATGTACTACACTGTGCGTTTCTTATATTCTAAGTTTTTCAGTGCAACTCACTCATATACTATGTACTACACTGTGCATTTCTTAAATTCTAAGTTTTTCAGTGCAACTCACTCATATACTATGTACTACAATGTGCGTTTCTTATATTCTAAGTTTTTCAGTGCAACTCACTCATATACTATGTACTACACTGTGCGTTTCTTATATTCTAAGTTTTTCAGTGCAACTCACTCATATACTATGTACTACACTGTGCATTTCGTGTAATGCGGGTTTTTCAGTAAATTCTAAGTTTTTCAGTGCAACTCACTCATATACTATGTACTACACTGTGCGTTTCTTATATTCTAAGTTTTTCAGTGCAACTCACTCATATACTATGTACTACACTGTGCGTTTCTTATATTCTAAGTTTTTCAGTGCAACTCACTCATATACTATGTACTACACTGTGCGTTTCTTATATTCTAAGTTTTTCAGTGCAACTCACTCATATACTATGTACTACACTGTGCGTTTCTTAAATTCTAAGTTTTTCAGTGCAACTCACTCATATACTATGTACTACACTCTGCGTTTCTTATTTTCTAAGTTTTTCAGTGCAACTCACTCATATACTATGTACTACACTGTGCGTTTCTCTTATTCTAAGTTTTTCAGTGCAACTCACTCATATACTATGTACTACACTGTGCATTTCTTGTAATACGGGTTTTTCAGTAAATTCTAAGTTTTTCAGTGCAACTCACTCATATACTATGTACTACACTGTGCGTTTCTTATATTCTAAGTTTTTCAGTGCAACTCACTCATATACTATGTACTATACTGTGCGTTTCTTATATTCTAAGTTTTTCAGTGCAACTCACTCATATACTATGTACTACACTGGGCGTTTCTTATATTCTAAGTTTTTCAGTGCAACTCACTCATATACTATGTACTACACTGTGCATTTCGTGTAATGCAGGTTTTTCAGTAAATTCTAAGTTTTTCAGTGCAACTCACTCATATACTATGTACTACACTGTGCGTTTCTTATATTCTAAGTTTTTCAGTGCAACTCACTCATATACTATGTACTACACTGTGCGTTTCTTATATTCTAAGTTTTTCAGTGCAACTCACTCATATACTATGTACTACACTGTGCATTTCGTGTAATGCGGGTTTTTCAGTAAATTCTAAGTTTTTCAGTGCAACTCACTCATATACTATGTACTACACTGTGCGTTTCTTATATTCTAAGTTTTTCAGTGCAACTCACTCATATACTATGTACTACACTGTGCATTTCGTGTAATGCGGGTTTTTCAGTAAATTCTAAGTTTTTCAGTGCAACTCACTCATATACTATGTACTACACTGTGCGTTTCTTAAATTTTAAGTTTTTCAGTGCAACTCACTCATATACTATGTACTACACTGTGCGTTTCTTATATTCTAAGTTTTTCAGTGCAACTCACTCATATACTATGTACTACACTGTGCGTTTCTTATATTCTAAGTTTTTCAGTGCAACTCACTCATATACTATGTACTACACTGTGCGTTTCTTATATTCTAAGTTTTTCAGTGCAACTCACTCATATACTATGTACTACACTGTGCATTTCGTGTAATGCGGGTTTTTCAGTAAATTCTAAGTTTTTCAGTGCAACTCACTCATATACTATGTACTACACTGTGCGTTTCTTATATTCTAAGTTTTTCAGTGCAACTCACTCATATACTATGTACTACACTGTGCATTTCTTGTAATACGGGTTTTTCAGTAAATTCTAAGTTTTTCAGTGCAACTCACTCATATACTATGTACTACACTGTGCGTTTCTTATATTCTAAGTTTTTCAGTGCAACTCACTCATATACTATATACTACACTGTGTGTTTCTTATATTCTAAGTTTTTCAGTGCAACTCACTCATATACTATGTACTACACTGTGCGTTTCTTAAATTCTAAGTTTTTCAGTGCAACTCAATCATATACTATGTACTACACTGTGCGTTTCTTAAATTCTAAGTTTTTCAGTGCAACTCACTCATATACTATGTACTACACTGTGCGTTTCTTATATTCTAAGTTTTTCAGTGCAACTCACTCATATACTATGTACTACACTGTGCGTTTCTTATATTCTAAGTTTTTCAGTGCAACTCACTCATATACTATGTACTACACTGTGCGTTTCTTATATTCTAAGTTTTTCAGTGCAACTCACTCATATACTATGTACTACACAGTGCGTTTCTTATATTCTAAGTTTTTCAGTGCAACTCACTCATATACTATGTACTACACTGTGCGTTTCTTATATTCTAAGTTATTCAGTGCAACTCACTCATATACTATGTACTACACTGTGCGTTTCTTATATTCTAAGTTTTTCAGTGCAACTCACTCATATACTATGTACTACACTGTGCGTTTCTTATATTCTAAGTTTTTCAGTGCAACTCACTCATATACTATGTACTACACTGTGCGTTTCTTATATTCTAAGTTTTTCAGTGCAACTCACTCATATACTATGTACTACACTGTGCGTTTCTTATTTTCTAAGTTTTTCAGTGCAACTCACTCATATACTATGTACTACACTGTGCGTATCTCTTATTCTAAGTTTTTCAGTGGAACTCACTCATATACTATGTACTACACTGTGCATTTCTTGTAATACGGGTTATTCAGTAAATTCTAAGTTTTTCAGTGCAACTCACTCATATACTATGTACTACACTGTGCGTTTCTTATATTCTAAGTTTTTCAGTGCAACTCACTCATATACTATGTACTACACTGTGCGTTTCTTATATTATAAGTTTTTCAGTGCAACTCACTCATATACTATGTACTACACTGTGCGTTTCTTATATTCAAAGTTTTTCAGTGCAACTCAATCATATACTATGTACTACACTGTGCGTTTCTTAAATTCTAAGTTTTTCAGTGCAACTCAATCATATACTATGTACTACACTGTGCGTTTCTTAAATTCTAAGTTTTTCAGTGCAACTCACTCATATACTATGTACTACACTGGGCGTTTCTTATATTCTAAGTTTTTCAGTGCAACTCACTCATATACTATGTACTACACTGTGCATTTCTTGTAATACGGGTTTTTCAGTAAATTCTAAGTTTTTCAGTGCAACTCACTCATATACTATGTACTACACTGTGCGTTTCTTATATTCTAAGTTTTTCAGTGCAACTCACTCATATACTATGTACTACACTGTGCGTTTCTTATATTCTAAGTTTTTCAGTGCAACTCACTCATATACTATGTACTACACTGGGCGTTTCTTATATTCTAAGTTTTTCAGTGCAACTCACTCATATACTATGTACTACACTGTGCATTTCGTGTAATGCAGGTTTTTCAGTAAATTCTAAGTTTTTCAGTGCAACTCACTCATATACTATGTACTACACTGTGCGTTTCTTATATTCTAAGTTTTTCAGTGCAACTCACTCATATACTATGTACTACACTGTGCGTTTCTTATATTCTAAGTTTTTCAGTGCAACTCACTCATATACTATGTACTACACTGTGCATTTCGTGTAATGCGGGTTTTTCAGTAAATTCTAAGTTTTTCAGTGCAACTCACTCATATACTATGTACTACACTGTGCGTTTCTTATATTCTAAGTTTTTCAGTGCAACTCACTCATATACTATGTACTACACTGTGCATTTCGTGTAATGCGGGTTTTTCAGTAAATTCTAAGTTTTTCAGTGCAACTCACTCATATACTATGTACTACACTGTGCGTTTCTTAAATTTTAAGTTTTTCAGTGCAACTCACTCATATACTATGTACTACACTGTGCGTTTCTTATATTCTAAGTTTTTCAGTGCAACTCACTCATATACTATGTATTACACTGTGCGTTTCTTATATTCTAAGTTTTTCAGTGCAACTCACTCATATACTATGTACTACACTGTGCGTTTCTTATATTCTAAGTTTTTCAGTGCAACTCACTCATATACTATGTACTACACTGTGCGTTTCTTATATTCTAAGTTTTTCAGTGCAACTCACTCATATACTATGTACTACACTGTGCGTTTCTTATATTCTAAGTTTTTCAGTGCAACTCACTCATATACTATGTACTACACTGTGCATTTCTTGTAATATGGGTTTTTCAGTAAATTCTAAGTTTTTCAGTGCAACTCACTCATATACTATGTACTACACTGTGTGTTTCTTATATTCTAAGTTTTTCAGTGCAACTCACTCATATACTATGTACTACACTGTGCGTTTCTTAAATTCTAAGTTTTTCAGTGCAACTCAATCATATACTATGTACTACACTGTGCGTTTCTTAAATTCTAAGTTTTCAGTGCAACTCACTCATATACTATGTACTACACTGTGCGTTTCTTATATTCTAAGTTTTTCAGTGCAACTCACTCATATACTATGTACTACACTGTGCGTTTCTTATATTCTAAGTTTTTCAGTGCAACTCACTCATATACTATGTACTACACTGTGCGTTTCTTATATTCTAAGTTTTTCAGTGCAACTCACTCATATACTATGTACTACACTGTGCGTTTCTTATATTCTAAGTTTTTCAGTGCAACTCACTCATATACTATGTACTACACTGTGCGTTTCTTATATTCTAAGTTATTCAGTGCAACTCACTCATATACTATGTACTACACTGTGCGTTTCTTATATTCTAAGTTTTTCAGTGCAACTCACTCATATACTATGTACTACACTGTGCGTTTCTTATATTCTAAGTTTTTCAGTGCAACTCACTCATATACTATGTACTACACTGTGCGTTTCTTATATTCTAAGTTTTTCAGTGCAACTCACTCATATACTATGTACTACACTGTGCGTTTCTTATTTTCTAAGTTTTTCAGTGCAACTCACTCATATACTATGTACTACACTGTGCGTATCTCTTATTCTAAGTTTTTCAGTGGAACTCACTCATATACTATGTACTACACTGTGCATTTCTTGTAATACGGGTTATTCAGTAAATTCTAAGTTTTTCAGTGCAACTCACTCATATACTATGTACTACACTGTGCGTTTCTTATATTCTAAGTTTTTCAGTGCAACTCACTCATATACTATGTACTACACTGTGTGTTTCTTATATTCTAAGTTTTTCAGTGCAACTCACTCATATACTATGTACTACACTGTGCGTTTCTTATATTCAAAGTTTTTCAGTGCAACTCAATCATATACTATGTACTACACTGTGCGTTTCTTAAATTCTAAGTTTTTCAGTGCAACTCAATCATATACTATGTACTACACTGTGCGTTTCTTAAATTCTAAGTTTTTCAGTGCAACTCACTCATATACTATGTACTACACTGGGCGTTTCTTATATTCTAAGTTTTTCAGTGCAACTCACTCATATACTATGTACTACACTGTGCATTTCGTGTAATGCAGGTTTTTCAGTAAATTCTAAGTTTTTCAGTGCAACTCACTCATATACTATGTACTACACTGTGCGTTTCTTATATTCTAAGTTTTTCAGTGCAACTCACTCATATACTATGTACTACACTGTGCATTTCTTAAATTCTAAGTTTTTCAGTGCAACTCACTCATATACTATGTACTACAATGTGCGTTTCTTATATTCTAAGTTTTTCAGTGCAACTCACTCATATACTATGTACTACATTGTGCGTATCTTATATTCTAAGTTTTTCAGTGCAACTCACTCATATACTATGTACTACACTGTGCATTTCGTGTAATGCGGGTTTTTCAGTAAATTCTAAGTTTTTCAGTGCAACTCACTCATATACTATGTACTACACTGTGCGTTTCTTATATTCTAAGTTTTTCAGTGCAACTCACTCATATACTATGTACTACACTGTGCGTTTCTTATATTCTAAGTTTTTCAGTGCAACTCACTCATATACTATGTACTACACTGTGCATTTCGTGTAATGCGGGTTTTTCAGTAAATTCTAAGTTTTTCAGTGCAACTCACTCATATACTATGTACTACACTGTGCGTTTCTTAAATTTTAAGTTTTTCAGTGCAACTCACTCATATACTATGTACTACACTGTGCGTTTCTTAAATTCTAAGTTTTTCAGTGCAACTCACTCATATACTATGTACTACACTGTGCGTTTCTTATATTCTAAGTTTTTCAGTGCAACTCACTCATATACTATGTACTACACTGTGCGTTTCTTATATTCTAAGTTTTTCAGAGCAACTCACTCATATACTATGTACTACACTGTGCGTTTCTTAAATTCTAAGTTTTTCAGTGCAACTCACTCATATACTATGTACTACAATGTGCGTTTCTTATATTCTAAGTTTTTCAGTGCAACTCACTCATATACTATGTAATACACTGTGCGTTTCTTATATTCTAAGTTTTTCAGTGCAACTCACTCATATACTATGTACTACACTGTGCGTTTCTTATATTCTAAGATTTTCAGTGCAACTCACTCATATACTATGTACTACACTGTGCGTTTCTTATATTCTAAGTTTTTCAGTGCAACTCACTCATATACTATGTACTACACTGTGCGTTTCTTATATTCTAAGTTTTTCAGTGCAACTCACTCATATACTATGTACTACACTGTGCGTTTCTTAAATTCTAAGTTTTTCAGTGCAACTCACTCATATACTATGTACTACACTGTGCGTTTCTTATATTCTAAGTTTTTCAGTGCAACTCACTCATATACTATGTAATACACTGTGCGTTTCTTATATTCTAAGTTTTTCAGTGCAACTCACTCATATACTATGTACTACACTGTGCGTTTCTTATATTCTAAGTTTTTCAGTGCAACTCACTCATATACTATGTACTACACTGTGCGTTTCTTATATTCTAAGTTTTTCAGTGCAACTCGCTCATATACTATGTACTACACTGTGCGTTTCTTATATTCTAAGTTTTTCAGTGCAACTCACTCATATACTATGTACTACACTGTGCATTTTGTGTAATGCGGGTTTTTCAATAAATTCTAAGTTTTTCAGTGCAACTCACTCATATACTATGTACTACACTGTGCGTTTCTTAAATTTTAAGTTTTTCAGTGCAACTCACTCATATACTATGTACTATACTGTGCGTTTCTTAAATTCTAAGTTTTTCAGTGCAACTCACTCATATACTATGTACTACACTGTGCGTTTCTTATATTCTAAGTTTTTCAGAGCAACTCACTCATATACTATGTACTACACTGTGCATTTCTTATATTCTAAGTTTTTCAGTGCAACTCACTCATATACTATGTACTACACTGTGCATTTCTTGTAATACGGGTTTTTCAGTAAATTCTAAGTTTTTCAGTGCAACTCACTCATATACTATGTACTACACTGTGCGTTTCTTATATTCTAAGTTTTTCAGTGCAACTCACTCATATACTATGTACTACACTGTGCGTTTCTTATATTCTAAGTTTTTCAGTGCAACTCACTCATATACTATGTACTACACTGTGCGTTTCTTATATTCTAAGTTTTTCAGTGCAACTCACTCATATACTATGTACTACACTGTGCGTTTCTTATATTCTAAGTTTTTCAGTGCAACTCACTCATATACTCTGTACTACACTGTGCGTTTCTTATATTCTAAGTTTTTCAGTGCAACTCACTCATATACTATGTACTACACTGTGCATTTCTTGTAATACGTGTTTTTCAGTAAATTCTAAGTTTTTCAGTGCAACTCACTCATATACTATGTACTACACTGTGCGTTTCTTATATTCTAAGTTTTTCAGTGCAACTCACTCATATACTATGTACTACACTGTGCGTTTCTTATATTCTAAGTTTTTCAGTGCAACTCACTCATATACTATGTATTACACTGTGCGTTTCTTATATTCTAAGTTTTTCAGTGCAACTCACTCATATACTATGTACTACACTGTGCGTTTCTTATATTCTAAGTTTTTCAGTGCAACTCACTCATATACTATGTACTACACTGTGCGTTTCTTATATTCTAAGTTTTTCAGTGCAACTCACTCATATACTATGTACTACACTGTGCGTTTCTCTTATTCTAAGTTTTTCAGTGCAACTCACTCATATACTATGTACTACACTGTGCATTTCTTGTAATACGGGTTTTTCAGTAAATTCTAAGTTTTTCAGTGCAACTCACTCATATACTATGTACTACACTGTGCGTTTCTTATATTCTAAGTTTTTCAGTGCAACTCACTCATATACTATGTACTACACTGTGCGTTTCTTATATTCTAAGTTTTTCAGTGCAACTCACTCATATACTATGTACTACACTGTGCGTTTCTTATATTCTAAGTTTTTCAGTGCAACTCACTCATATACTTTGTACTACACTGTGCATTTCGTGTAATGCGGGTTTTTCATTAAATTCTAAGTTTTTCAGTGCAACTCACTCATATACTATGTACTACACTGTGCGTTTCTTAAATTCTAAGTTTTTCAGTGCAACTCACTCATATACTATGTACTACACTGTGCGTTTCTTAAATTCTAAGTTTTTCAGTGCAACTCACTCATATACTATGTACTACACTGTGCGTTTCTTATATTCTAAGTTTTTCAGTGCAACTCACTCATATACTATGTACTACACTGTGCGTTTCTTATATTCTAAGTTTTTCAGAGCAACTCACTCATATACTATGTACTACACTGTGCGTTTCTTATATTCTAAGTTTTTCAGAGCAACTCACTCATATACTATGTACTACACTGTGCGTTTCTTAAATTCTAAGTTTTTCAGTGCAACTCACTCATATACTATGTACTACACTGTGCATTTCTTGTAATACGGGTTTTTCAGTAAATTCTAAGTTTTTCAGTGCAACTCACTCATATACTATGTACTACACTGTGCGTTTCTTATATTCTAAGTTTTTCAGTGCAACCCACTCATATACTATGTACTACACTGTGCGTTTCTTATATTCTAAGTTTTTCAGTGCAACTCACTCATATACTATGTACTACACTGTGCATTTCTTATATTCTAAGTTTTTCAGTGCAACTCACTCATATACTATGTATTACACTGTGCGTTTCTTATATTCTAAGTTTTTCAGTGCAACTCACTCATATACTATGTACTACACTGTGCGTTTCTTATATTCTAAGTTTTTCAGTGCAACTCACTCATATACTATGTACTACACTGTGCGTTTCTTATATTCTAAGTTTTTCAGTGCAACTCACTCATATACTCTGTACTACACTGTGCGTTTCTTATATTCTAAGTTTTTCAGTGCAACTCACTCATATACTATGTACTACACTGTGCATTTCTTGTAATACGTGTTTTGCAGTAAATTCTAAGTTTTTCAGTGCAACTCACTCATATACTATGTACTACACTGTGCGTTTCTTATATTCTAAGTTTTTCAGTGCAACTCACTCATATACTATGTACTACACTGTGCATTTCTTATATTCTAAGTTTTTCAGTGCAACTCACTCATATACTATGTATTACACTGTGCGTTTCTTATATTCTAAGTTTTTCAGTGCAACTCACTCATATACTATGTACTACACTGTGCGTTTCTTATATTCTAAGTTTTTCAGTGCAACTCACTCATATACTATGTACTACACTGTGCGTTTCTTATATTCTAAGTTTTTCAGTGCAACTCACTCATATACTATGTACTACACTGTGCGTTTCTCTTATTCTAAGTTTTTCAGTGCAACTCACTCATATACTATGTACTACACTGTGCATTTCTTGTAATACGGGTTTTTCAGTAAATTCTAAGTTTTTCAGTGCAACTCACTCATATACTATGTACTACACTGTGCGTTTCTTATATTCTAAGTTTTTCAGTGCAACTCACTCATATACTATGTACTACACTGTGCGTTTCTTATATTCTAAGTTTTTCAGTGCAACTCACTCATATACTATGTACTACACTGTGCGTTTCTTATATTCTAAGTTTTTCAGTGCAACTCACTCATATACTATGTACTACACTGTGCGTTTCTTATATTCTAAGTTTTTCAGAGCAACTCACTCATATACTATGTACTACACTGTGCGTTTCTTATATTCTAAGTTTTTCAGAGCAACTCACTCATATACTATGTACTACACTGTGCGTTTCTTAAATTCTAAGTTTTTCAGTGCAACTCACTCATATACTATGTACTACAATGTGCGTTTCTTATATTCTAAGTTTTTCAGTGCAACTCACTCATATACTATGTAATACACTGTGCGTTTCTTATATTCTAAGTTTTTCAGTGCAACTCACTCATATACTATGTACTACACTGTGCGTTTCTTATATTCTAAGTTTTTCAGTGCAACTCACTCATATACTATGTACTACACTGTGCGTTTCTTATATTCTAAGTTTTTCAGTGCAACTCACTCATATACTATGTACTACACTGTGCGTTTCTTATATTCTAAGTTTTTCAGTGCAACTCACTCATATACTATGTACTTACACTGTGCGTTTCTTATATTCTAAGTTTTTCAGTGCAAACTCACTCATATACTATGTACTACACTGTGCGTTTCTT